>NW_005356841.1:290650-302086 GCF_000412655.1 Myotis brandtii | reverse complement strand
TGCCCCCACCTCCAGAATGCTGCCCCCCTCCAGAATGCTGCCCCCACCTCCAGAATGCGGTCCCCACTCCCGCCAGACCACTCCTTAGGAGTATCTAATGGTAGCTTCTGGCGAAGCTGAATGTAGGGATTGCCTCGTTCCGCAGCCCCAGCCCATTAACTCCAGGCGATGGGGTCGAATGTGCTGTTAGTCTCTTAGGCTCTTTAGGTGACAAATCACAGGTCCTGTTCACTCTCATGACCAAGACGGCCTTAAGCGTCCCTCAGCTTGACTAAAGCGTGGACAGGCTTTTCCTGACGCTGGTCCTTGGCTTTAGAGAATTTTACTGTTAATTCTTTCTCTGTCCCTTTGAGATGTAAATGTCTCCCTGCCTCATTACGGTTTAACAACCCAGGAAAGGACCTGAGAATCCAGTCTCTGCGATGTAAACATCAGGAAGATAGTGTCCTATGTCTGTTTCTGTGGAAGGGTGGGAGCCTAGCTTCAGTGGTGGAGGCGGAAAGGCCCTGGCTCCAGATTGTAATACTACCTCCTGTCATGAAGATACCCGAAGTTTACCTTTCCTTTGGGTTAGGCCCATCACCGAACACAGATGGCTAAGGTTCCCCCATTCGAGCTCTTCAAAATGCACAGCCTGTTGTTTCCACCTAGCTAGGTATCCATATTTCATTTATGCTGGCAATAGTATCAGAATAAAATCAACCTCTGTCAGCTCGCTGTATTTAGTGTGATTTTTTTTTCTTTAACACTCATCATGGATGGATATGATTTCCCTCAAATTCCTATCTTCTGTTCTTTGCTGTTTTGCAACTTATTATGCAACCAAGTCATACATGACTGAAAATGTATGTATGTGTGTGTGTGTATGTGTGTGACCTCCCCCACTCTACTAAAATGTTCTTGGGGAGTAATGTATCTAAGATGTCTGCACCACATACTGCCTTACTGTAGAGCACTTGGTGCTCAAGCCCTGTTTGTTGAAAATGTTTTGTCAACGTTTTTCATCCAACAGAAACCATGACTGTTAGTTCTCCAAAAACATGGCAAGATTTGAAAATATTTTATTTGTATTGTTTTCTGCCAGCAGAAAATACTGTAAATTTTTTTTTTTTTTTTTTTTTGCAGTGGCCAAGAAGAGAGACTGAATTCCACTCATCTCTTCCTATGAAGATACACAGTTTGGGGTAGAGGGAGAAGCTGATTTTAAGGGGGAGGCTGTAGGTGGATCTCCTCAGATGCGGCCTCAAGAAGAAAAACAGGACTCCGGTGATGTGGAAGACATTCTGGAATTTAATGGAGAGCACATAAGAATGAGTAGAGGCTCAGAGGGACTTCCCTTGTGGGTTGCACCAAGGTTTCTGAGCATGGAAGTGGGATTTTTCCTTCCTCACTTAGCTTGAGCCCTTTGAGAGCATCCCAGTAGCAACTGTTGTCTCTCAAACTTCATCATCCTTAAATCCTCTAACTGTCCTATGCACTGTCAAAACTTTGGAGAAAATTAAGTCTTTGTCTAGTTTACCACTGTCCATATCATGTATTCTAATACCTACATAGTAGAGACATCTACACGCAGAGTAATGAAGACATGCCTAAGGTCTTTCTCTGTGCGTGCAGTTTATGACAGCATCAGGACGTAGATTCCAAGTCTCTCAGTCTGGTCTCCTTCCCTGTGTACCATGCTGCCTTTCTCCCACTGAGTTCAGGACTTTGTAAGGTCTGGGAGCAGGAGCTGGAGGTTGGAGGCAGTACCACCTCCTGCAAGAAGAGGTGGGAATTAGGCTCTTCTACGAAGCCACTGCTGTCAGAGCATGCACTGTGGTGGTGGAGAAAGCCTGCAATGCAAATGAAAAGGAAACACATCATGCATTTTTAAGATAATGTTGGGTATTGGTGCTAATAGAAACTTTCATATCCCACCTGGGAAATGCTTCTCACTACTATAAGTAATATTTAAAATTATTATCAGCAGCAGCAGCAGTCATGTGACTGGCTTTCTGCCCTTCTCACCATGAAGTGAGATATCTGGAATGTTCACCTCTTTTTATACTTATAAAAGTATGCCTATATTTTATTCTTATTCTTTTATATATATTGCTGAGCATTGCTGTAGAAAATTACAAAACCGTTGCTAACCCATGTTCTGCACCTTGAGCTGAGCCTCAACATTATTCACCTATTCAACTGTTAATACATGTTTCTATTCGTAAATATTTCTCATCCTTTCTCCATAGCGACACATCAAATCTTTACCATCTTCCTGAAATTCCCTGCATCACACTTTCAGTGATGACCCTACAGGCAAAAGAGAGAAACCAATAGGCAGAACTTTCTGGGCTTCTTCCCCAAGTGACCAATGTAACTGTATTCACACCTGTCCTTTTTCCTTTCCTCTAATCTCAGACAAAGATCTGCACCTCTAGTTCATGACTAACCGACTCCTCACCCCAAAGTGCTTTGGCTCTCAACTCAATCTAATTCTCCAGTGACCTCAGGTCATCCTTCCCCCTTCCCTCCTGAACCCTAGTCTCTCCCACCCTATTGATTCTTCCCCTTCAGCAAATATACACGTTTAAACCTTCCCCATCCTAAAACAAAACCAAACAAAACCAAAGACCAAAAGCAAAAAACACTTGTTAGAGTCCCTTGACCCCTTTACCTACCTTATTTACATAATTTCCTATTCACTTTCATTAATATTTTCAAGCCCTGTCACATAAATAAAAAGTCTTATCAAGTTTTCTAATCATTATTTAGTTGCATTCTCATTCCTAATGGATATTTTATGGCAGTCACTCAAGGAAAAAACCTGGAAATTTCTCTGTTTCTTTTCCTCACCTCCCATCTCCTAGGTTTAGCCACTGTATATATTAAAAATCTCACTCTTCTTCTCCCCTCTTGAATGATTTCCCTTCCTCCACTGGCTCCCTATTTCTGCCCATATCTCATATCTCTGCTAGATCTTTCCAAATAGAAATCTAATCATATAATTCCTTTGTAAAACTTTTAAGTGGTTCCCTAGACTGAATACAAATATTTAAAATAACATAGAAGACTTTGTTTCATAATCTGCTTTCTAGTCATCTTTCCTAGTCTTAATTTTTATCTTCTCCCATATAATCCATTTCTCCCACTAGGCACAAGGTATAGTTTCTGAAGATATGATTTTCCATTCCTGCCTTCCTTTGAACATGTTATCCCTCTAACTAGGATATCAATGTCCTGCTTCTTCTACTTCTTCCCACTACCTCTACTCATCTGTCCAGATTCACCTGGAAATGTCATCCTCTGGGAAGTTCATTTTTCTATGTCCCCATGTCAACTGATGAAGTTAAATCAAAGTAATTTTTGATTTTCCTGCCATGTCTTTCATGAAACTATGAGCTACAAGTATCTTGTGAGTGTTCCTGCTTAATCTATATAATACTCTTCTTGCCAGTGAATTTATAAGAACACAAGCAAAACCAGTGGTGACAAAGCTCAAAGGGACAGGGCAGATCCAAGCACAGGAAGTGAGGCTTGTTCTCACCCACAACCACAATCCAAACTCCTGTGTACTCAGGGCAGTGTGACTTCATGAAAAGAGCATTGATTCAGGAGTCAGGAGACCTGAATTCTAGTACTGATTCTGATATTAACTAACTACTGTAGTTACATGATCTCGCTTAGTCATTTTCTTCTCAAACAGTCTATGCAATTCTAAGACTTACAGGAGATAATACCTCTGAAAGTGCTGTATACTCACTAGAAGGTACTTTCTATCTGAAGGGCTGGGTAAGACAGTATGGATGGAGCCGGGGCCTCTGCTCTGCACACCTCCAAGAGCAGTGCTTACATTGCAGTCTATGTGAACGCTGACCTGAAGTGGCATGGCTCCACAGCCCTGGATGTAGCCTTGGTAAACCATTGGAAATGAATGACTCAGAAAATGAGCATTATGCAATGCAGAGGCAGCATCCTTCGGCCTTCCACCGCTCTAAAGAAGAATGGGCCGTACAGATAAAGGGAAGGTCAAGGAGGAGAAAAGACTCACCGAGGTGAAATGGCAAATACATATAAAAAATAAGCTTAATTTTCCCTGTTGTGAAAGAGGCTTCTTTCCCTCCCACATTTGTTCTTAAAGTGTATTTCTTTAGAAAATTTGTAAACTCTTTGTTTCTTTGAAATGTCTGTAAAACTTTTTAAAAGGCTAACTAAATCTCTTGCCACCTTTACAAACCAGAAATATCTTTCCCAAAGGAAGCCATTGCTTTGAAATGTAATCATCAAGGACATAGATGATTTCCTAGTCTTAATTTTTATCTTCTCCCATATAATCCATTTCTCCCACTAGGCACAAGGTATAGTTTCTGAAGATATGATTTTATATTCCTGTTGCCTTTGAACATGTTATCTCTCTAACTAGGATATCCATGTCCTGCTTCTTCTACTTCTTCCCACTACCTTTACTCATCTGTCCAGATTCACCTGGAAATGTCATCCTCTGGGAAGTTCATTTTTCTATGTCCCCACGTCATCTGATGAAGTTAAATCAAAGTAAACTTCTGATCTTCATGAGAGGGTAGGAGTCTAACTTAGGGGCTTGGTTCCAACTCACAAAACTATCTTCTACCATAAAGATAGGAGAACTTGCCAGCACCGGTTTGGCTCAGTGGATAGAGCCTGCAGACTGAAGGGTCCCAGGTTCGATTCCAGTCAAGGGCATGTACCTTGGTTGCAGGCACATCCCCGGTGGGACATGTGCAGGAGGCAGCTGATCAATGTTTCTCTTTCATTGATGTTTCTAGCTCTCTATCTCTCTACCTTCCGCTCTGTAAAAAATCAATAAAATGTATTTAAAAAAAAAAAGATAGGAGAACTTTTATTATTCCTTTGGATAAAGGCAATTAGCTAACACAGTTGGCCACCCCGGTTACCAGGTAAATGCCAGATGAACTATGTATGGTGCTGTTGAGTCCTCTGATAAGAGCACTAGTCATTGTTTATTTTGACATGTGTGTAATGGGTTGTATTTGTTTGGTTATTTGACAGGTCAGATTTCTTTCTGTCTTTACAACCTCGTTCGTGTATTGCCTGTGATGCACATCATGTTCTGGTTTAATGTTTATTTAAAAATAAAAACTGTTTTCTTTCTCTTATACCTTTTGGAGAGGTTTTCTGGGGTGGGAGAAGATTTTATCTTTGATTATATTTCCCCAATGGGCACAAAACAATCTTGGTAAGAATTATAATTGAGCTAGAAAAATAATTGTCACATTCTCACAATGTCCTCTCTCCCTCCCTTCTCCCTGTTCCCATCTCTCCTTGTACTTCATATCTAGTAGTTCCTCTTCAGAATTTATTTTGGCATAAAAATTAACTGTCCAGTGTCATTATTTTTTTTATTGTTTTTATTATCATATGGAGAAGCTTTACACCAAAGAGCAAGTCTGTAGTTACCGGGCCCACATAGGTTCCCCCAAGTACACACAGATAGCACTTAGAATAACCCCCTATAGGATTATGTCACACTAGTTATTCTTTATCCTATGCTCTGTACCAGCCCTCCCCCCCAAACCTTTCCTGTCTCTTCTCTCACTGCCACTAGAAGAGTTGACCATAACATGAAAACTCCCATCTCCATACATGATCACTTCACAAATAGAATATCTGTTGGCCTGTGCTACCTCAAATCTGGTAAAAGAAACAAACAATGAAAATTTAAAAACCTCCTTGGCCCTGCCTTTTATAAATGTGGTAAAGGTCACATGGTTTAAATTTCAGCAATAGGGCACCAATAAAAGGGCTATGAATTGGAAAATTCTGAGCATGGTGCAAATGATGGGGAATAATGAGGGCCATCCTTTTCCAGGAACTTCGAGGAAGAGTAAGACTTCTCTGGTAGAGACTAAATGATAGAGTGGGAGGGAAGAAAGCTGATAACTGGGGACCAGATCCTTTTTTAACAGAAAAGGCACCCTTATACTAATTACAGAAGAAAAAAAGGAATTCTATCTTATAAATGAAGAAACCTTGAGATTTTGGGCGGTAAGCTCTATAGAGCCGGATTTGAACTGGTATTTGCCTCTTTAAGTGAGTGTCTTTGTGCAATGAGAACTACAAACTGGACACAGTGGCTGGTTGGGTGCTGCTGCCACTTCCTACCCATGTTCACACCCTCCCATGCCTGATAATCAGTAGTAGATTAACTTCTGGGACTGAATACAGAGATCCTGGGTGATAATTCATCTCTTGGAAATAATTACAGACCCTGGAAGAGGCAGAGTGGGGTTGTTTTTTAGTAGATCCAGGACTGTGCCACCTATCTCTGCCTTTGATGGTGGTAAGTGAATTTCTCCCTTCCATATTTCTCACACAGTCTTTAATGTTGGCAGTACTGAGCTGTTTTCATGGTTATCATCCCTTTCCTATGATCTCTTAAGGATGATTGAGGGAGATACTTCATAGCTTTGAGAAAAGACGATTAAGAAAACTCACAGAGCATTGGAAAGATTTGAAAACCACTGTGGTCCCTGTCTCAGCCAAAGACTGTGTCAGTGAAGGGATTTCTCATTTTTCTAGAGAGGCATAAAAGGAAAATCTGCAAAATCACTTCCTCGTTTTTCTGAGAGACTAAGTGCATTTAATGTCTAAAGTTACACTGTTTTATTGACTCTGATAAGCCATCATTTGTAAGATTTATAATTATTTTATATTTCACTAAGGAGGCAAAAACAGTAGACAATTAAATAGGCTGATAGTGGCAATTATTAAGACCCATTCCACTTGAGAGATTAAAATGTGGAAAAGGTATGCCTTAGAATAAGTGAAATACAGCATTTCTAACTGCAATCTCTTTTGCTGTAATGAAATCACATCACCATGGCAGATAATGGAATCTAGTAACTTATGTGAAATGTGTAACTTCTAGAAATACTTCCTCCCTGGCATAACTATATAGATCCTGCATGTGGCCTGCTTTGCGGGACATTTTCTTGTGCAAGGCTGACATCTGCTGGATAAGTGGCACTTGAGCCAAGCTCTGTACAGCTGTCCCCTGCTATCTGTGGTTTCAGTTACCCATGGTTAACAGTGGCCTGAAAATATTAAATGAAAAATTCCAGAAATAAAAAATTCAGAAATTTTAAATTGTACGCTATTCTGAATAGTGCGATGAAGTCCCTCACTGTCTGCTCCATCCCACTTGGGACATGAAACATCCCTTTGTTCAAAGTCTCCACACTTTAAACGTTCCCTGCCCATCAATCACTCAGTTATCACATTAGCTGTCAGGGTATCACAAGCCATTCTTATTTTACTTAATAATGCCACATTCCCACAACTTTATTACAGTATATTGTTGCAATTGTTCCATTTTATTAGTAGTTGTTATTAATCTCTTACTGTGCTTAATTTATAAATTAAACTTTATCATAGGTATATATTATCAGAAAAACATAGTACATATAACATTCAGTACTATCTATGGTTTCAGGCATCCACGGGGGGTCTTGGAACATATCCCTCATGGATAAGGGGGGATTACAGTGTGTGTGTGTGTGTGTGTGTGTGATTCTCCTATTTCATAGGACAAAACTAAAGTGATTTCTGCAAGAACTAATATGAGGTATGTCATTTGACTCCATGTCTTAAAATTTTTTCAACTGTATATAACATATTGCTGCCTCCTGATATTTACCTCTTTTGTGAGTCACTAATCTCTATACCTGGAGATGAAGGTAATGGGTAAGAGAGAAAGAAGAGCCATTAGGGCTCCAAGCCACAGATTATTAGAATTAAAAGAGAATTGTAGAGATCCTTGTGATTATGGACTAATAACACTGAAATTTTGGAGTTTTAACAAAAATGCTAGGAAGTGCAGTAAATAGTTCTAAGATATGCACAATGAAGGGAACTCTAAGCTAGATGAATCCTTATTCATTTACTTAATTCAAGAAAGGTTTCAATTCCTGCTATCTTGGAATAGTCATTATCCCCGATGCCATCTTCTCTGTGGTCCTGAGATATAGGTGGTAAAAACTATAGAAGATTAAGTTTCACCTAGTTTAAACAATAAATCTTTTGCCCAAATGTTCAAATGTATAGGGGATGCCTCTGAAAGAGTTAATATTCAAAACTCACATCACGAGGAAAGACATTTTAGTGGCAATAACAACGTATGTGAGATTCGACATCAGACCCTTGTTGCAGAAAGAAGCTCAGAGCCTAAGTGAACAAAGCTGTGAGATATACTGAGGAGTCTTCCCTAAGTCCTATGATGTGGGCTGATTAAGAAGTAGCTAAAAATGTAGGTGCTGGCATGTAAATCTCCATGATCGTTCCTCACCTGTTACAAAACTCCTACAATGCTTTTCAAACTCCGATGTGCAAAAGAATCACTCCGGATCTTGATATAATGGTGATTCATCAGGTAGGGACTGGGATTCCAAATTTCTAACAAAATTCCAAGTGATGTTAATGCTGCTGGCCTGCAGACTACATTTTTAATATTAAGGTTATGTAGGATTTTCCCCAGAACAGCAGCATCAGCCTTACCTGGGAAGTTGTTAGAAATGCATATTTTCAGGCCCTGTATAGACCTATTTAATCGGAAACTCTGGGAATTGGGGCCCAGCCATTAGTATTTTAGCAAATCCTCTGGATGATTCTAATGCTAATGTCTGAGAATCACGGATCTAGAGAAGTATTTATCTACCCATAATAGAATTGCCCTAGGAGCTTAAAAACAAAATATCAGCCACTGGTTTCCATGCCATCCCAATTAAATCAGGATTTCAGGATGTGGGACTCTTCATTGTGAGTATTAAAAAAATATTCCCACGTAATTATGATATGCAGCCAGGATGGAGAATGAGAGAGAGAGAGAGAGAGAGAGAGACTGACTTACTTCTTGAGTCTTTGCCAACAAAAGGATGGTAGAGGTGAGGGGGTGTGCTTCTGCTGGCCCAGTATGTCTCCTTGTCGTCCTCACTGTTGCTTTGCACCTGTAACCAAGATCCCAGCCGAACTAGTCAGAGCCACTGGTGGGGAAAGGTGCAGGATGTCAGGCAGCTGTAGGGGAAGGAGGCTTGAGAGACTTGGTCTCTTCTCCTTTGGCAAAAGCCTGGTAGTGAGGAAGGCAGGAGCTGAGGTTGCGCTCTACATTCAGTGAGAGGTGACATACATGCAAATGATATTTTGAATCGTCACAACTTCTCGTTGTGGCAAAGACTTGAGAGCTTTGCCAAGAAACCCTTGTATTTGGTGGCAGAACTATAGACCTAGACAAGATGAGTCCTGAGTTTTTGAGAGTCCATGGAGTAAAGAATTGGCAGACCTAGAGGATGTGCTCACCTGGATCCTAAACTACCCCTTCTAGACCATACACCAGTTATCCGGAATCTCAAATATACTGCTCAAATGGCCCAAGCCTGCTTCAGTGAACTGCACTGGTTGTACCTGGTATCTGTCCTCTCATGAGCCATCTCCTTATTAGTATATGCACTCCTGGGCCTGAGTGATGGCCAATGGATGGCTATTTGTGGGGATAAGGGGTATGAGGCATTTGGATTTGCAGGCTGGGATGTTCACACACTTGTGTATGAAATCCCTGATGGTTCAGAACAGATGTTGGCATGGGAGGAGAAGAGGACAGGCCAGGGGCTGGAAAGTGGCTCTGCCCACACTGTCATGTTCTCGTATAGAAGTCCTAAGAGTCTGAGAATTTTAGATTTGAACCCGGACTTCCAGGTCTTTATGGTTACATATTTGTAAAGGTAGAAGATAAAATATTTTATTTAATAGTGTTTAGCTTAGTGTATGACTGACCTCTGCTCTTGTGTGGATCCCACAAGGGTGCTTGATGAGAAACTTCAGGAAGCTCAGATAAGATGAGGAATGAGAAAAGCAGTTCTGGAAACCTGAATGCTCTTAAGAAACTGGGCCTATTTCTTTTCCTCTTTCTATGTTAACTAATTCCCAAAGGTCTCAGAGTGTAATTCAAGAATTGGTATATCTGATAAGGACAGGGAGCCTGGATTTCCTTTACCCAGGGTCAAGAATTCAGAGCCTTTCTCTGCTAGGCTCTTCCCCATCTCCAATCTACTCACCTCCTCCAAGTCAAAAGTGTCCTGCTGCTGATGGGTTAGAGATCGGCGCAGTTCTGGCCTCTCTTGGCTCTGCTTCCATTTCTGTTGGACGATGGACAGATCCAATGAGTTAACCTTCCTGACAGTGGGATTCTTCTGAAACAGGCTCTTCCTTGCTCTGCTCTTCCTTTTCCAGAAAGTCTCATCCTTGACAAAGTGGACTTCCTTATTGGTGGCCTGTAGACCCCACAACTCTCTCTTTACCTGTGCAGGATCTGTCCTCCACTGTAGATTTTCTCTGGGCAGAGAATGTGTGCAATAGGGTATCTTGGGGTTGGAATGCAGAGTTTGCAGTGGTTCGCACACTGTGGACATCCCCTGCTGTGTTTCCTCTTTAGGGCAGAGGACACATGAACAAGAAGTAGGCAGCATTGTACCCCTGATGGGGGGCACAGGACCTTCCTGTGAGCCTGGTCCAAACTCAGGGTCTTGCTGAAGAATGAGCTTCTCTCCTCTCACTCTGTCCATCACTTCCCACACCACTTGGTCCAAACTGTTCCTTTTGGAGGTATTGTGGGGTGGTGATAACTGAACGCGGGGGCATGTATATAGGCACATTTTGGAGATGGCTTTCCGGAGGCGATCTCTGGGTGAGTGAGGTTCAGGTTCTGGGGCCAGAATCTTGATGGATGGCACATCAGTTGGGTTGCAATTCCAGAACATGTGGGGTGGTGTGAACTTTTGGACAGGTGTCTTAGACACATAGGAGTAGAGACAGAAGAAGGCATCAGCAGTGACAGCCAGTGTTTGCACTTGCTTAAATCTGCCTGGGTACAAGGGTTGAAAACAGTGAGTCTGGGAGGCTATCAGCAAATTATTTCTTAAATTTCTCCCTTCAATAGCCTTCCTAAACCTAAAATCCAGAAAGAAGGTATCAATTTCCCCACTAACATTTCTCCTATTTAGAGTTTTGACACTCAAATGCCCCTTTCTTGGCTTTTTTGAATTTTCTTTAATTTTTATTGAATTTATTGGGGTGACATCCTATCTAATAAAAGAGAAACATGGTAATTAGCCATACATCCGCTACTCTTCCCATTGGCTAATCAGGGCGATATGAAAATTAACTGCCAGCCAAGATGGCGGCTGCAGCCATGCACTGAACCAAACAGGGAGGCTTGCTTTCTCCAGTGACTGGCGGACTCCAACGTTACCCGCCTGACTTGCCGGCCTCTCAGCTGCAACTCTAAGCAACTATGTTGCAAATATAGAAGCTAAACAAAACCCCAGAAACCTGCTTTAGTCAGCTGGGCTTCAGCCAGCCGGACCGCAACATTGTATCAAATACAGAAGGTAAACAAAGGCCAGAAAC
>NW_005356841.1:232088-289649 GCF_000412655.1 Myotis brandtii | reverse complement strand
CCCCCTCCCCCCTGAGTGCACAAATTTTTGTGCACCGGGCCTCTAGTTGGTTAATAAAATTGCAAAGGTTTCAAGTATACAATTTTATAATACATCATCTGTATATTGTATTATGTGTTCACCATCCAAAGTTAAGTGTCCTTCCACTTTCCTGATTTCTTGACTTCCCACACCAAGTAGCTATTTTACTTTAGTCCAAAAATTAATTCTATATGGTCTGAGAAACATTTCTACATCTTGAGTTAGCATATCTTTCTGTTGTCTGTATTTTCTAAACAATGACCTCTAGAACTGTGTTTGCTTTAGATGAAAAACATAAGAAACAATAAAAAATAATGTTACAAAATCAACATTATTATTTTTTTAGTAATAAAACAGGGTTATAGGAGGCAACAAATTTGAGGGATAGCAATGACTAGGCAATGAACTGAAGTAGAGAAATTTAGATGAACTCTATCATTTCTATTAGACCTTTGCTTCTCAAAGTGTGGCCAGTAGTCCAGAAGCATCAGCATTGCTTGGTAACTTGTCATAAATACAGAATCTGACTGTATCCCATACATTTTAACAATATCCTCTGGTAATTCATGTGCACATCCATGTTTGAAAAGCACTGTGATAAACCATAAAGTCATTAAATTGTAACCTTCTTGGAGGCAAGAGTCATGCTCCTCTTGTCTAGCTATTGCTATTCCAGAATTTAACACATAATTATGTACCTGGTACATACAACAAATTCAATAAACTATCCTCAACAGAGTGTGACAAAGAATCCTCTAAGGTGTGAAAATACTCCCACTCAAAATTCTTGTTTCAGTCGCTCAGGAGTCTAGTTTTACTAAACCTCTAAGTTGAATCTGATACAAAGAATCTGAAACAACACTGTCAGAAACACCATCTTGTTTTCGGTGTAGCAGAATATAATTTGAAATATATTCTAACATATAGAATTAAATAGAATGTTTTATACCTCATCATGGTAGAAAAGCCCTCTCATATCTTTCCTTACTATGAAATCAGTATAACTTAAATTATTGTTTCCCTAGATGTGGCCTAAGGATTGCATAAGAATCATCTGTGTGCTTGTTTAAAATAAATATCCCCGAGCCATTCTTTCTCTGGAGGATAAACCTATGAGAAGATGTCAATGTTATCCATCTCCACTGAAGACAATATAAAGGAAAATAGACACAAGAGACAAAGGATCACAGGAAGCTAATCGAGAGAAAGTAGGATTTGGATCCATTGATCACTGTCTGGAGGTTCAGGAAAAAGCAGAGCATGGATCTGTGGGAACACTCACTGGCCAGCATGAGGCATGGGTCCTCCATCTCAATCCTCTGCACCTGGGCCTTCAAAAAGAGCTGGAAATCAATGCCTCTGGCCTGGGAGGGGTTGGTGAAAAATCGGGCAGGGACCCGAGAAGTGTCTTTGTGGTCCTCCTGACCAAAGCCCAGATTGAAGAGGACATCTTCTGCGTCTTCTTGCACCTTATCCAGAATCTCAGAGATGCTGAAAAAAGGGAATTTGGGTAAGTAGGGGCGATTTTGAGGGACAGGGTAATCCAAGTATCTTTGACTTTGAGAAAAACTTTTATTTCTCTGAACGTAAATTTTCTGTCTGAAACATGGGAATTGCAATACAGCTCTGATTTAAAACTTGAATGAAATTCTATCATAGGACTTTGAATAACTGATTACAGGTGAATGAAAATTTACTATGAGAGGATTTGAACAATCAAAGTAAGTACAGATACAAAGAAATCTGTGGTTGTGTTATTAACCAGTCAGTTCCCACTTGCGCATACGTACTATGACATAGCTAGCTTTTGCCAGGTGCTTTGCAACTTGCCACCCAGTTTACCCTTAGCGGTTGTGGGGGACAATTAGAGAATATGTGTGTAGGGAACATAAAACCCATTTTATCCTCACTCTGAGGGCAAAAAATTTTCAATACGATATGTCCTCATTGAATGTCATTGATAGGTTTTGTGACTTTAAGCAAAACAACATATAGTGAAATCAAATTTACCATAGGCTAATTGTTATAAATAACTGTTAAGTTCCTATGTCATCTCATCAATGTTGTAACAAAACAGCATTGAACAATATAACCTTATTTGAGGACCCACTGTGAGGTATGTTCAAAACCTGATTTTGAGAGGTAGACCCATTTGTAGCTCCAGTTTCAGTACAGAAGCCCTGCATTACAGAAGATCAAATATTCTGTCTTCATGACACCAACATGTATCTGCATTCAAATCTGTGTTCCACCAGGCTGGGTGACAGAGAGCTCAATAACTACGCATCCCAAACAACAATGGGGTAGGAGGGCTGTGGATTATTTGAGACTTTGAATAAACACTTTCACTCTCTTCAGAAAAGATGTTGGGCTTTTTGATCCAAATAGGTAGCTTTGTTTAATTAACAGCTGGATAATTGGGATCCCTGGCTCTACTATTATGTTTGTTACCTAAGTGCTGATTTTATATCCATGGTCCCACGTTTCCTTATCTGAATTGTGGGCCTAAGTCTGAGTATTGGTTCTTAACCAGGGCTGCACATTAGAATCACTTTCAGGGGGCTTTAAAACATGAAGATGTCTGAGTCTTATCTCAAGAGATGCTGATTTAATTGAACTGGAGTGTGGGCCAGGGCTAGGGCTCTGTAAGGACAAGTCACTAAAGATAGTTATACGACTAATAAGTCTCAGAACCAGGTCTCAAATTCACATTTTGACTGGAGCCCGGCCAGTATGGCTCAGTGGTTGAGCATCACCCATGAACCAGGAGGTCATGGTTTGATTACTATACTAGTCAGAGCACATGCCTTAGGCTCAATCCCCAGTAGGGGGCGTGCAGGAGGAAGCTGACCCATGATTCTCTCTCATCATTGATGTTTCTATCTTTCTCTTCCTTTCCCTCCCTCTCTCTGAAATCAATTTTAAAAAACAAAACAAAACAAAAACTTTGTCTTGAAATTCCCACTTTTAATTATACCACACTAGTTTTCATCACTTCCCATCTTGTTTTAAATGTATTTGCATGTTATTTTGTTCATTCTATTGGATTGTTGAATTCCTGGGGGCAAGCTCTTTGTCTTTTTCATCTTTTAAAATGCCATACAGTCATTGCCTGGCTTGCATTAGGGAATAGAAATCTGCCTGAATGAATCAATATTTACTGCTTTATTCAATCAATAAATCAGTCAGTTAATCAATACATTTATTGATTGTTTATTGAACACTTAGTAATACTAAGTCCAGGAACCATTATGGTACCATTACACCTCCTGCAGTATAAAGCTCAGTGGAAAGACACCTGTTATTTCACACATAGCATCAAACTCTGAGCAGTAGATTCCTCTGTGTTCCTCACTATTCTTGAAGCAAATATGGTCATACTTCTCAAGTATTTGATTGCATAAAAACTCCAGAAAGATATGCCAGAAAAAATGGGCAATATTTCTCAGTTCCATTCTTTTCTGCTTCTCATCTTCCCCATCCTTCTACCCCTGCCAGTACCTACCTTGAACTAGTCTTGTTGGTCCCACCAGTCATGCTGCTGGAAGCCATACTGCAGCCAAGATCTAGTAGCTGGCAGGGCCGGGCTGTCTCCAGGAAATTCCTGCAGAGATCAGTGATGATGTCATATGAATCTTGTAAGCAGTTTGCACCCTGGCTGCAAGACACCCCTGCTGGGTGGGCATAGTCACTCCCTGCTGGGTACCTCTGAACCATGTACTGTGAAAATTCAGTCTATGACTTCATTCCTGATTGGGAAATTTCACTCCATTTTAAATTTTTAGCTCTTTGTTTTTAAATTTTTTTTTTACTATGACACTTACCCCAATTCAGTAGCTCCGGCTGACCTTATACTTACCTGGAGAAGAAGTTGCCATTAGTGGCCATCAGTGTGGCTGGGCAAGGAATAGAAAGGTAAAGAGAAAGTTAGAAGGGAAAATAAAAATCACTGAATCTGCTCCTCTGGACTTAAAATTTAGTCCCCTTCTGTTCATCTCTGCCACTACCCCATGAATTCCATTCTTTACGGATTTATCTAAAGACAATCAAACACAGGCCTGGAAGGTGGACTTCTATAGCAGAGAAAAATTGGCCCTGAGCCTCTGAACTTCTGAACCATGAATGGTTTCTAGATGAGAGTTCCTCTGTTCTGAGAAGCATAGAGTCATTCAGCTCTCCAGGCTAGACTTTCTATCACACCATATGAGTCTCTTCAGATCCCGGGAGACAGTAGTAGGTTGCTATACCTCTGTCTTTTATCCAAGCCCTTATCTTCCTGCAATGCAGTCTCTCTCACACCCAGTACTGAGGCTGCATTGGGTTTCCTACACAGAGAACCATTTCAAAGATGTCTGGGCAGCCAATATTATCATGATTTTATATGTTATCTTTCCAGGGTCCAAAGGAAAGCTCCAATGATGGACCAGTAGACATACTAATAGGTTGGTGCAGAAGTATTTTGGGGCATGTGATGCTTTCTTAGTTTCACATTAGATGCTATTGAGATTGCTCTTTCCCCATGGTTAAGATGCCAGGAATGGGCTGCTTCGTTCTGCAGTTATTCTCTTCCATCCTATCCTTAATCAATCCAATGTATACTCTCTTATTCAATCTCAACCTCAGAGAGCTGTGCTACTTACCCTCTGCTCCAAGGGTCAAGTCATCTTCAAAGCTGGTTCTCTGGCTGGGGCACCCTGTCAAAGAATAAGGCAAAGGTCACAGAAAATCAGGCTTAGACACCCCCACACCTACCCACCCTCCCCCAGTCACACCAGACATCGACATGTTTGCAAAACTACCCCAAGCTGTACATACATATAGTACCTCAAAAATTACACTCATATTTTTACTCAGAAAGAATCACATAGACTTCATCTGTAATTAACCTGTCCCCTACATCACATAGTCACGTACACAATTCTCTGCCAAATAATAAGTACATGGAGGTGTGCACTCAGACACATAAACACATACAGCCATATCGCTATCCAGGTAGAAGAACAATAGAAGAAAGAACAGAGTCTATATACTCACCATTGTAGATTGACTGTCCGGCTTCCTCAAAAAACCCTTCTTCCGTGTAGCTAAAAACCAAAAATAATTTTATAGGTTTAAATCACTACATTTTACATTCAAATATGTGCCACAGGTTCACATAATTTTATGATGAGAGTCAGTAGTATTTAAATTGATTTTATGTTGAAGAAAACAAGACAGAGTGGTTATTTGACAAATTCATGGCGGTGATCATGAGACGCTGGGACTGCAGTGCTGCCATTGTACTGACCACATTGTCTAACCTTAGCTTAGCAACAATTCTCCAGGTAAGTTCCCAGGTAAGGAATATAGAAACAAAACTGGAGAAATACATTTACAGAAGCAGGGATTTGGGTGCATAATTTCTACATCACAAAAGCAAATATAGAGATTTTAAAGAAACTCTTAGGAGGTCATCTTATCTACCCACACCGCCCTTTCTTCTCTATGAGTCATATTCTTGCAGAATATCATGTCTTTCAGGAAGCAGCAGAAACTGCCTCTCGGTTAGAGATTATATTTTTACATTTTGAGATATGAGCTTATCAAACATTTACCATCTGCAGAAGAAAAACAGATGGAGATCAGCATAAATGTTAGTGAGAAACAACTCAATTTTATAAACAAGGAAGAAATTCTCTGTCTAAAACAGGTGAGTGAAGTAGCCTGTGAAAAAAACTTTGAACTGGGACCAGAGTACCTGGATTCTAGTCCTGGCTCCTTGCTACTGTTATGTTTTCAAACATTACACAGAGGATTGGATGCCTAGATATTATTATTTTCTAAGCCCACTTCAAGCCCTGATGTGTTGTGAGTTTTATAGAGTTTGCTTTCCTGGGAGTTTTAAAATGGAAGTTGTACATGATGCTTTGAATGTAATCTCATACGGAGGCTGGAGCAGAGAAGGCCTGCTAAAGTGAGTTATCAGGGAAATGGACTGGAGTGCATCCATTCATTGGAGTGGTCTTAAGTGAGGCCTCACCTTGATCAGTCTTCAGCGATCCAAAGAAATCTAAAGCTATTGGAGCATCACTTCATGAAGTGCTTAATAATAGCAATGGGTTTACTCACTGAACATCTGTAGATTAGTTGTGTTTAACATTTTATAAAATAAATCATTATGTATATTTTTAGACATCTTTTACTGGTACTTTGCTTTTAATAGTGAAAAAAATCAACCCTGTTTTCCAAATTCTGTATTTTTATATGTCCTTATGAAAAAAACAGTTCATCAAGGTATGATATAAAGTGTGCAATGATGTACCCAAGCTAATTGAGAATAGGTACCTCTAATACTATAACTTGAACTAAAAATATATACTTTTCTTTCTAATATGTAATATTATACATAAACCATTATTTTATTACACATATAACATTATTATATATATATATTATATATTTATTGTTGTTAATCCTCATCCGAAGATATTTTTCCCATTGATTTTTTTTAGAGAGAGTAGAAGGGAGGAGCACAGACACAGAGAGAAAAACATCGATGTGAGAGAGACACATTGATTGGTTGCCTCACACATGCTCTCCGACCAGGACTGGGGATCCAGCCTGCAACTGATGTACATTCCTTGACAGGAATCAAGCCCATGACCCTTCAGTCCATGGGCCAACACTCTAACCATTAAGTCACACTGGTTAGGGCTACATACATATATTTTAATATAATATTAAAAATATGTTGTATATGTAATATTACAAATGTTAGTATAAATAAATATTTACAATTACTACTATAATTACTACAAACTACTACAATTACTACTAAAACTATGATAAGTAGTATAGGAGGCCCCAAAATCGTGGCAGAGTAAGTGGAAGCTACACTGACACTTTCCCAGGACCAAATTGGAATTATTGTTATTATTAAACATTTCATGAAGTGATGCTCCAATAGCCTGAGATTTCTTTGGGTCACTGGAATATCCAGGACCAAACTGGAATTATAACTAAAATACAGAAAAACCATTCTGAATAATCAACTGAAGACTAGCTGGAGAGAACCCAGATAACCAAGGACGGGAAGTAGAGACCACATACAGACTGATAGGAAGTGTGGAGGCACAAGAGGGCTGGCCAAGCTCCCACAGACAGCAGCTGAAGTTCCAGAATGATAGCTCAGCTGTGGGGTATTCTCACGGAGAACTCTGGGGTCTAAACCCCAAACTGGGTTCCCCAGCCCAGTGCACCAGAACTGAGAAAGGTACCCACATAACATCTAGTTGTGAAAAGGAGAGGGGTTGCTATCTGCCAGCCAGAGATGGCTGGAAATCAGGCACCCTATTAAAGGGCCAATGCACAAAATTTCGTGTGCAGCCACTCATCTTGGGCTCTGGCAGAGGGAGGTCAGAGTGGACTAGAGCTGTTTGAGGAGAATCCAGGGCTGGGGGCTCTGGGATTAGAGCTCAGAAGGCAGCCACCCCGGCTTTCTGTGCTGAGTCATTCCACCACACTGCAGAGGACATATTTCTCAGACAGACCTTTACCAGCCAGGAAGCTTTTGGAGCAATTGACCTATCCTGTTGGAAAACCTCTCACCCCACCCTGTGGAGTCTATGCCTGGCTGTGTCCTATAGCCTGAGGCACATTAAAACTATGAAAAAACAATCAGACTGCAGGAAGAGGCAGTCTGGAGGCTTTGAGTCTTTGCCTGACCTCTTCTGGATCTGGGGCTAGGAAAGGCAGACATTGGTGCACATCTTGGTCCATTCCAAGGTACTCAGCCCTAGCAGAGGGAGCCACACGCTGTGAATTGCTGATAGCTCCAAATAGTACTCAGGGCCAGTCACAAACAGTGTCTGACATTGTCCTGCAATAGAGGCCAGTCACAAACAGTGTCTGGCCTCTGGGAAGAACCCAAACAGGCCCAGTCCTACCAGTCACAAACAGCGTCTAATATTGTCCTACACTAAAGTCTCAGAGTCATAGTAGATCTGCCTAATACACAGACACAAACCCAAACAGGCAGCCAAATGGGGAGACAGAAAAACAAATAAACTCCAAGTGAAAGAACAAGAGAGTTCTTCAGAAGAAGAGCTAAATGGAATGGAGATAAGAAATTTATCAGATATAGAGTTCAGATAATTATTATAAGGATGCTCAACAGCATGAGAAAAGACATAGAAACTATGAAAAAATGACCAGTCAGGAATAAAGAATGACATAGCACTAATAAAGAACACATTGGATGGAATACACAGATTAGGGGAAGCTGAGGATTGGATCAGTGAATTAGAAGACAGGGTAGAAAATATCATTCAATCAGAGAACCAAAAAGGAAAAACAATTAAAAAACAGGAGGACAGCTTATGGGAGCTGTGGGACAATATGAAACATAATAATATTTGCATCATAGGAGTGCCAGAATGTGAAGAAAGTAAGCGAGGATTAGAGGACCCATTTGAAGAAATAATGACAGAAAACTCCCCTAACCTGGTGAAGTAAAAAAGTCACACAAGTTCAGGAAGCACAGAGAGTCCCAAGCAAGAAGAACAAGCAGGCCCACCCCCTGACACATCATAATTAAAATGAAAAAAGTTAAAGACAAAGAGAGAATCTTAAAGGCAGTAAGAGAAAAGCACTTTGTTACCTACAAAGGAGCTCTAATAGGGCTGTCAGATGATTTCTCATCAGAAACTCTACAGGCCAGAACGAAATGGCTGGATGTATTCAAGGTAATGGAAAGCAAGGATCTGAAACCAAGGTAATGATATCCAACAAGGCTGTCATTCAAAATAGATGGAGAAATAAAGAGCTTCTCAGACAAAAAGAGGCTAAAGGAGTTTATCACCACTGAACCAGAATTGCAAGAAAGGCTAAAGGGATTGCTGTAATAATAAGGAGAAACAGAGAGAGGGAGAAATAGACATGAAGATAACCAAGATAGTCAAGTACCAGAATACTGAGATTTACTATTGTATTGAATGTTTGTGCTGTAGCTACACAGTAATGTAGCTATTAAAGACAACTATTACTATAACTACAATAAAAGCACACTACTGTTGCACTTTTGGGCATATATTCAATGGAAATACCTGAATATGTTCACCAGAAGAAGTGATTTTCATAATAACCCAAAAATGAAAGACACAAATCTCTAATTATTATAAAATAGCTAAATTGTGGGATAAAGAAACAATTTAATGCTATGCAACAATAAAAAGTGTGACCTATTGCTGCTTGCAAAACATGGATGAACATCACAAACATAATGCTGAACAAAGGAAACACACATAAAACAGTACATATTATATAATTCCATGTATATAAATTTAAAAGACTGCAAAATTTATCTATGATGCCATAAGTCAGGCTACTAGTTACCTTGGAAGCAGGGTATGAATGGAAGGGGACAGAAAGGAGATTCTGGAGTGCTGGTAATGTCCCACTGCAGGTTTTATAGGTGTATTCCCTTTGAGAAAATTCCTTGAGCTTTCTATTTAATACTTGTTTATTTTTCAGTAAATAGTTTATCCTTCAATATAATGTATATCATTATTTTAAAAGCTTTATTGAGGTATAATTAATATATAAAGAACTGCACATATTTAATGTATACAATGAGATAAGTTTGGACATATGCAACCACTTGTGATACCATCGTCAATCAAGGTAGCAGACATATCCCAAACTCTCAGCTTCCTTCTTTCCCTTTGTGCTTTTTTGAAGTCAGAACACAACATGAGATCTACCTTCTTAATAAATTTTGAAGTGCAATAATCATATTGTTAACTATAAGCACCTTGCTTTATAGTGGATATCTAAATTTACGTATCTAGCAAACTGAAATGTATAGCCATTGAATTGTATTACAATTTACATTAGAAAAAGAAATGCTACTAATATGTATGCTACATTTCAATAAAATTTACATTAAAAATACTACTGATAAAATTTCTAGTCTGTCCAAAGGAACACTTGCTACTATTCATTAGATACAAGTGTTCATTGGATGTTCACCCTATATTTCTCTTTTCTAGTTATACCCTGGCAGACATGTCCATATTCTTTATATGAGAACTAGCTCAGGATGACAGTAGGCTTTTCTTTTCTTTTTTTATTCTTTTATTATATTCTTTATTAATTAAGGTATTACATATGTCTCCTTTTCCCCCCATCGCTGCCCTCCCAGCACATGCCGTCACCCCCCTTGTGTCTGTGTCTATTGGTTATGCTTATATGCATGCGTATAAGCCCTTTGATTGATCTCTATCCCCTCCCCCACCTTCCCCTGTCTTCCTTTTGAGGTTTGATGGTCTGTTCAATGCTTCTCTGTCTCTGGATCTGACAGATATAGGGCGCGGCTATAGGGTTAAGCCTGGGACTGACCTGTTGGCAAAGCCACAAACAAGTCCCAGCTTAGAGAGCATAGTCCTCTTAGCATAATTAGGCTTGACCTTATGATGCTCCCTAGATCCTTCCTAGGTAGCTAATGGGCTGTGGGAGGTGCAGCAAGTGCTGCCAAAACAAGTGAAACTCACAAGAACATTGTAACTATGGTGACCACTACCTTGTTTACCTCTGGCTATAAAATAAAGGCTCAGCTTGCCTCTGCATATCTCTCTCTGTGGCCTCAGCCAGGCACAGGAAGATCCACCTACACCCAGCTTATTCTCTTTGTCTGTCATTTCTCCATCCTCCGCCACCCTCACTCAGGCTTTTGAAACCTTGGCTGAGCTGGCTCGGCCCAGACAGTAGCTTTTTCTATGTGTATGTGGGATCTACCACAGCCATATGGATGTGGGCCTGGATTTATTGGTGCCTTCTCACTGAGCATGCTAATTTGAAACATCGTATTCATTACCTAAATCCCAGGCCTTTCATGGATTATTGCTTAAGACATAATACCAATGACTGGGGACTACATCCAAAACTGCACCTCTCTCTCCACCTTTGTATTGAAAGGTCCCTTAGCATCATTTCAAGTCTGAAGTACAAGAGCCGAAGTACTGTTCTCCTATATACCTAATTAATAAAGAAAGAGTTAAGGAGGTGGATTGGATTATGAGAAGAAGCATGTGGCTATTTTTAGCTACTCCCAGCAATTTCCATAGATTAAGTTTGCAGAGATTTTAAACTGAAGTCCATACATGATTTTGGGGCTCCGGATCCTACCTCTGATGATTACAAGTAACACATTTATGCTCTAGAAAATCCCCTGAGAGCCTAAGAAGAGAAAGAAAAGAGAGAGGCATAGTTTGTAAAGACGTATACAATCTAAACCTGTAGCAGAAGGGTCTGCTACTAGATTCGATTACCCTGAGAGACACTGACACTAAATTACCAAGGAAGATGGTGGACTTTCTTGGAAAGCCTGTCATAAAACAAAGCCCTCTTGCTACCAGTGGGTGTTTGGCATTGAAAAGAAGATGGAAATAAACTTTGAAAAGTGCCTCCCAGTGTATACAGATAACTAGTGAATGGGGGTTTCTTATCCATCTTCTTTCCTCTGTGGCCTTGGCAGCCTAACAACCAGGATGGTGGCAACTCACGTCATATTTAGAATACATTTCCTCCCATCTTCTTCATTGTCTATTATAAAAATCAAGTATCGCCTCACTAGCATCAATCATCATCCTTTCATTTTTCTGATTTTCCCATATAATTAAAATATTACATACTTACTTGGGAGGATTAGAAAATAGAGAATATTGAAAATATTTTATGAATTTAATAATTCCTTTTCCAAAGAATATGTAAGCATACTAATAATAGACTTCCTTGTGGCCTTTTTGAAGTTTAAATATTGAATTTTTTTTCAACACACAGAAAAGTAAAAAAAAAAATGTGACAGATACCCTTGCACTTGCCACCCTATTTTCACACATGTAAACATTTTGTCATATTTGCTTCATATCTCTGTTAATAAAAAATAAATAAAATGTTAAAGATATAATTAAAGTCTCATTTTATTTCCCATTCCTTCCTACTTTCTTCCTTCCTTGAGGTAATCACTATCCTGGAGCTAATCACTTCTGGACATACTTTTCTGATAAAGAGATGGATAAATAGATAGATAGGTAGACAGATGATAGATAGACTTCTTTTGTGAAATTTTAAAATAGCATAAAGCTCCTACTTTAGAAACCTTACCACTCACATATTACTACAGAGCATACAGCTCTTGTATATACATCATGTCATTTAAATCTTTGAAAACTTTTGAAACTATTGAAACTTTTGAAATTATTATTCTAGTTCTCCACTTTATAGATGAGGAAACTGAGATAGAAAGAATTTCAGTTGTTTGCTTACAGTTGTTTACACAGACAATTAGCAAACAAAATTAGGCTCCAATCTTGGAGTTTTTCCACTATCAGGCTACATTTTCAGCATATGTTTTGTATCAGAGTTTATCTTCGTAGAATACAGGTGGGGAAAGGTGATTTCTGAAGTTTACAATCTTATATTTCTGTGAATTTATTCTTTTCAAGTAAAATATAGTGTGTTTGAAGCCAAGGAGCACATTTAAAACTATTTGGCATCCCTAGATCATTTAGACCAGTGGTTCTCAACCTTCCTAATGCCGCGACCCTTTAATACAGTTACTCATGTTGTGGTGACCCCCAATCATAAAATTATTTTCGTTGCTACTTCATAACTGTAATTTTGCTACTGTTATGAATCGTAATGTAAATATCTGATATGCAGGATGTATTTTCATTGTTACAAATTGAACATAATTAAAGCATAGTGATTAATCACAAAAACAATATGTAATTATATATGTGTTTTCCGATGGTCTTAGGCGACCCCTGTGAAAGGGTCGTTCGACCCCCAGAGGGGTCGCGACCCACAGGTTGAGAACCGCTGATTTAGACACTCAGACAGTTAGCAAATGCACAGTTAATAATTGTTGACCTGAATTGATAAAACAATAGTAGTTAATGAGATGTTAACTGAGACAACTGGTTCTCTTTTACAAATCCGGTGAAGCATTTTTAAAAAATATATTTTTATTGATTTCAGAGAGGAAGGGAGAGGGGAGAGAGAGATAGAAACATCAATGATGAGAGAGAATCATTGATTAGCTGCCTCCTGCACGCCCCACACTGGGGATCGAGCCTGCAGCTTGGGCATGTGCCCTTGTCCAGAATCAAACCTGGGACCCGTTAGTCCACAGGATGAAGCTCTATCCACTGAGCCAAACTAGCTAGGGCCTAGTGAAGCATTTTTAATCTTAGGACACACCAAAACTTGCAAATGTCCTCATCCCTACATTCACTTTGCTTCTCTATATTTTTATTACCTTTAATTGACTTGGAAGTCATTGAGTTGTGAACCAGATTAGGACTATAAGGATGATATGTTTTGTAAACAACAACAACACAAAATAAATCCTTCTTGGCATTAACTTCTGGGTCATAGTTAAAATAAACAACATTGGATTATTCAGTGCTGTCTATTTCCTACCAAATAAGCAAGGATGGGTTTTTGTATATGTTAATAGATGAGTTTAGAGGAAAGTCTACATAAAACTTGAACTATTCCTGGAAAGGAAATAATGAGCAGGCAGGAGTTATAAATTCTGAGAATTCATTATCACACAAGTGATCGGGCTTAAATAGGTCACAGAAGCTTTCCTTCTGTTTCTGGGTAGACTGAGCCTAAAATGGTATAGGCTGATAGGGTGTGGGGGGTCTCATATTTAAAAGTGTTTTTAAAAAATATTTTTATTGATTTTAGAGAGAGAGGAATCAAACCAGAGGCCATGCCCAGGAATCAAACCAGAGGAAAGAGATAATACATTTTGCCTTGAAGTACTTGCTCCAATTCTTTACTGCTTTGAATGACTGGAGTAAACTCTTAGCCCCTTGTCCTATGTTCTACAGTAGAAATAAACAATATAATGACAACCTCTGGTCATAAGAACAATTAGGTTTCTAACCTCTTTTGTTACAGAGTGTTAGAGTTCTGTCTAAGGGAAAAGCAGTAAAGAAGGGATCTGGAACTCAGACCAGCCATTCCCCAAAGCTACAGATTTCCATCATTCTTGGCTTTCGACCAAATCCAGCCTATATTTCCAGACCTCCACCATAAATTAGTTTCATCCTAGAGTTGCCCACACTCACTCCAAACTCTTTTACTCCCCCTTTCTCTTAACCTAACTTTTAAACATTAGTCCCAATTCAAACCCATTTTCCAGGTTCTGAGTTTCCATGGGTCAGTGCCTATTAGCATATCCACCCATCAGCTGTGTTCAATCCCATTGTATCTCCAGCACTTACCCACAGTCCAGCAGCCAGTCCTCAATCTTAGTGATTGGATTCCCTAGGAAAGACAGATATCAGATCACTGTGAGAACGGAAGGAAATTAGACTTCCCCCCTACAACTCACCCCATTCTCAAGTCTGGCTTATATCAGCCAAATCATGATTCTTTTTTTTTTTCCCCCATAAAAACTTTTCTTTAAATATATGAGAGGAATATACCCATGTATAAAAATGGGTATTTCTTTTCTCTGCCTCCCCCCACCCCGTCCTTTTCCTCTCAGGAATCTGGAAAATGCTCAGTATATCAAGCCCACTACTCTCTTTCCCCCAAGGTTGGAGAATAAGGGTGGATCCTTCCCCTTAAAAAAATTTAAATAAAACAAAAAGAGCACAATATTGCAATTGTGTTTTCTACTAAATAAACAAGAATGGGGTTATTTATATAAGATTTTCTCTCTTCTATGGCTGTAGTCTCATTTGAACCTCAAAGAAGCTCTGAGAGGCATATAGGAAAGGTACTATTACTATTTAAATTATTCAAGTAAGTCTTAGAGAAGTGAGTGACTTGCTAAAGGTCACATTGCTTGTTAGTGACAGAGTTGTGGCCAGAGTCCAGGCATTCAGGTTGTGTAACACCCCAAAGCATTTACAGAGAACCCTGGCCTCAGGTCCTACAGGCAGCTTCTCAGGATGATGCAAAACTGTGCCTCTTCCTGTTTCCTAATCTCATGCCTGCCTCCATTTCACATAATTCATATTTTGTATTACTTTACCTTTCTTCTTTTAAACTTATTTAAGCCAGTCAAAATGAGCCTCCCTGAGGGCCTAGCCTAAACAAGGGACCCACTGCCCACACTGTAGGTCTATGCCTGTTGTCACGTTTTTCCTACCAAAGACAACGTGGAAGTCTGTTTGATGTCTGACTGCTTCTTACCTTCCTGGAAAACGTCATCCAGGCTGGAAGGTTCCGGATCTGGGACATCCTGCAGGGCAGCTGCAGCCTCCTCTTCCAGGACCTGGGTCTGCCAGTGACGGCTCTGACGGAGCCAGGCTCGTCTCTTCTCCCAGGATGTGGGGCTCAGCACAGAGCCCTCCATGGCCCTGGTTTAGACTTCAGGGTCTCCTGTCACAGTGATGCCGCCCTGAGGGTTGAAGCACAGTGATACTCCCTCATCCTCTGCCCAGAAACCACCACTCCAGGTTATCTCCCGACCTCCCATCTTCCCAGATCCGCACAAAGGACATGACCCCTCTGCCCATTCGGGAGGAGGAAGATGTTAAGCCTTTCCTCCATCTTCAAAAAGAAAAGAAAAGAAAGGAAAAGAAATGCTCTGAACAATCCAAACCCCAGGGCAATCTTTCAAATCAGCAAGTCTAGAAACTTCAAACATTATATGATTTAAGGGGCATTAAAAAAGCTCTTCCTGCTTAAAGAATTGCTACTTCTCACGTTAGCTGAAATTGTGTATCAGAAAAACATTTTTCTTTAATCCTTAAGGATTTTGCCTCAGAATCTTCCACTGACATTAAAATATAGATTTTCAATGTATAAAATTCACTTTACTTGATCCTCATAAAGGTGTATGAAGAAGTCTCAGATCTCAAAGGTTGAACAGCTTTTCTAAGGTCTCACAAACAGGACGCCACCCTAACTGCAGTCATTCTGGGTTTGCTTTGTTTTGTTTCCTCTTTTAGATATTAGGGGGTCCACATCGGATTTCTCTGGGGTGGGGGAGAATCTCTCAATAAAAACAACAAGGAGAGCTTGCCTCAAGCAATTAGCAGTCACCATATTCAGGGTCATCACTTTTGACTTTGTGAACTTGGGTTTCTCTATAGCTATAAGTTAATTCCCTAGTTCATCAATCTATATATATGAAGCCCTTAGCGACCGGTTGACCATTTGACTGGTGGACCACTTGACCAGTCGCTATGATGTGCACTGACCACCAGGGAGCAGACACTCAATGCAGGAGCTGCCCCCTGGTGGTCAGTGCGCTCCCACAGCAGGAGTGCTGCTCAGCTGACCTACAGGCGCCAGATGCTGGGCTCACGGCTAGCGAGCACCACAGCGGTGGCAGCACAAGCCTCTTCAACCTCCCCAGCAGCGTGCTACCAGGTGGCAGCAGGCGCAGCAGGGCCAGGATGAGCAGGAGTGGTGCAATGCCTGGCCTGGGTTCAGGCTCCTCCCTGGCTGCCTGCCACTTCACGCACTACTACATCCCCCGGGGGGGTCCCGGATTACCAGAGGGTGCAGGCCAGGTTGAAGGACCCCACTGGTGCATGAATCCGTGCACCGGGCCTCTAGTGTATTTATATTTCTTTTAGCACTGCCTAACCAACTCCTCTGTATTCTTCCAAAAGATTCATTCTGATAGCGCTAGCCATTTATTCAAAGAAGAAGAAAGAAGAGAGGAATCATTTAATTGTCCAAATAGAGCTTAAAAGGACTCAAGGTGAAAGAACATTAATGGCTTATGCTCTGTCCTCCTGCCTCCTCCTACCTGCCACACTCAAAACAGTAAATCAGTGGAAGGGGAGCCATTGTCTTCTACTGCTTTGTCCCTCATTTCCCTGGAGCTGTCATAACACCTTCACTATCATAGCTACACTGTTAACTGTTGGAGTAAAGGGAAAAAAAATAAAAGAAAAAAATAAGGATACTGCCAGCTTCCAGACATTTAAAAACAAAATTATGAGCAGGAGTGGTGCAATGCCTGGCCTGGGTTCAGGCTCCTCCCTGGCTGCCTGACACTTCACGCACTACTACATCCCCCGGGGGTTCCCAGATTACCAGAGGGTGCAGGCCAGGCTGAAGGACCCCACTGGTGCATGAATCCGTGCACCGGGCCTCTAGTGTATTTATATTTCTTTTAGCACTGCCTAACCAACTCCTCTGTATTCTTCCAAAAGATTCATTCTGATAGCGCTAGCCATTTATTCAAAGAAGAAGAAAGAAGAGAGGAATCATTTAATTGTCCAAATAGAGCTTAAAAAGACTCAAGGTGAAAGAACATTTATTGGCTTATGCTCTGTCCTCCTGCCTCCTACTACCTGCCACACTCAAAATAGTAAATCAGTGGAAGGGGAACCATTGTTCTCTACTGCTTTGTCCCTCATTTCCCTGGAGCCATAACACCTCCTTCACTATCATAGCTACACTTTTAACTGTTGGAGTAAAGGGAAAAAAATAAAAGAAAAAAAATGAGACTACCAGTTTCCAGACATTTAAAAACAAAATCATTAGTGAGGCATTTAACAATTTAGGCAGTGAAATAGCTATTTCTGAAGAGAATAACCAGAACATAAAATACTTTCCTAGGACCATAAAATTGTTTTTGAAAGCCTCTGTTTGTTACAGACAAAACCTATCCAAAGAAAAAGAATTCCTGATCTAAATTATTTTACTTTGGGTCTAACCCAAGATTATTTTTTTTCCAAAGAGCAACAACAGTTGGAATTATGAAACTTTGTTAACTCTGGGCACCTGTCCTTTTGTCCGCTGCCTGTGCCTTTTAGGGGGAATTAAATGCTTTAATTATGTTTTTGACACAGGGAAACCACAAAGAGGGTAGCAGAGATAATTTGTCCTTTGGTCAGAGCTGCTATGAGGTGATGAAAAGATGCTGAAACTGTCACGAGAAAGAATTGAAAAAGCCATATCAGAGTTTATTTACCTAGTTAGTCTGCACCTCCAAAATGTTGAATGGGTTGCTGTCAATGAGCCCAGACTTGCCTATTGTCTTTAATTCCCACAGCGAATGAACTTCACCTAAATCACAAGACCTCTTTAGCTTACAAGAAGAAACCTTTTGATGGTTAAGAGAATTTAAAAGGAAGGCAGGAAGGCAGGAGGGCAGGAAGGGAGAAAGAAAAAAAGTAAAGAAAGAAAGAAAGAAAGAAAGAAAGAAAGAAAGAAAGAAAGAAAGAAAGAAAAAAGAGAAAGAGAGGAAGGGAGGAATACTGACATCCACACTTTATGTTCTGCCATTTGCTAATGGTATGGCATTGGAAAATTCAATCCCTCTTTTTGGTCTCAGTTTCTCAATCAGGACACTCTAGCTTAGCGTTTGTCCGCTGCCTGTGCCTTTTAGGGGGAATTAAATGCTTTAATTATGTTTTTGACACAGGGAAACCACAAAGAGGGTAGCAGAGATAATTTGTCCTTTGGTCAGAGCTGCTGTGAGGTGATGAAAAGATGCTGAAACTGTCACGAGAAAGAATTGAAAAAGCCATATCAGAGTTTATTTACCTAGTTAGTCTGCACCTCCAAAATGTTGAATGGGTTGCTGTCAGTGAGCCCAGACTTACCTATTGTCTTTAATTCCCACAGCGAATGAACTTCATCTAAATCACAAGACCTCTTCAGCTTACAAGAAAGCTTTTGATGGTTAAGGGAATTTAAAAGGAAGGCAGGAAGGCAGGAAGGCAGGAGGACAGGAAGGGAGAAAGAAAAAAGTGAAAGAAAGAAAGAAAGAAAAGAAAGAAAGAAAAGGGAGGAAGGGAGGAATACTGACGTCCACACTTTATATTCTGCCATTTGCTAATGGTATGGCATTGGAAAATTCAATCCCTCTTTTTGGTCTCAGTTTCTCAATCAGGACACTCTAGCTTAGCCTAGTGCCAGAATCTCACTAATTGAGATGGTAGATGGAGGCCTCAACTTGAGTTTCAACATCCTCTGTGATATGAATCTACTCTATATTCTTCCCACATGTTTGAAACTTCATCACATTCATATAAGCTAATTTCCCCTCTACCCCCTGAAAATGCTTATATATATATATTTTTTTTATTAATTTTAGGTTTTTCTCATGTTCTTCACTCCTTCCCCCACTCCTGTCCTTCAACTTTGGCAGACTTAACCTGCAAAACTCAGCTCTTAACCAACTTTCTCAGTTTGTAGAATCAGGCCTGGTTTGCAGAGCCTACAATAATCACTTTTCACTGAGTTTTTTTTCTGCTTGATTTTCTTCTTCATCGTTATCACTAAAATACTTATATTTTATTTGTTAAGCTAATTTATTGTTTACTCCTCTGATTAGGACATAAGCTCCATGAGGACAGAGATTTTTGTCTGGATTATTCACTGTTATGTCCCTAATGTCTAAAACAGAATCTAACTCATAGCAGTTGCTTAATAAATACTTATTCTCTAAATGAGTGAATAATTTTAGTAGGTGATTATTCCCCAAAGGAGCCCAGCATCTTATAGAATTATCATAGATACATGAAGGGAGATCAGCTTCAAAACTGTGGACAATAAGCTTATAATTATGTGTTTACTAAGCATGCAAAAATGTTTTGGGCTACAAGTTAGAGAAAAAGATGAATGTGAGGGTTATTCTATGACTTGTTTCTACTCTTGAAGTTCCTATAATTGTGAACAGAAGTTGTTATTTTCTTAACTATTTTGATTTGTTTCTCTGTTTACTTAATGTAAACACCCAAAGGAAAATTCCTTTGGAAAGAGAACCCTCAATGCTTAAGAGTTCCAAAGAAAGCTTTACAAATAAATACTATAGTTAGGACAACAAGAAGGATGGGCAACTTAAGGACTCTACTGCCTATTGAGAATGACAGAATTTTCTAAGCAATTTGGGTGAGAATTGAATAATTTCTTCTCTTGAAAAAAGCAACAATGGTCTTAAGTCTGAAATAAAATATGCAAGGTATATCTATGCTAATATTTTCAACTGTGGCAAACTGGGCATGGGACTAGGGAATTTAATTAGCTAATTTTCCTCAATTTCTGCCACACTTGGGTTGTAGAGACCTGCTCATGGGGGTGATATATGGAAACACTCTAAGCGCAGTGATATTATGAGACAGGGAGAAATAGAATTGTCTCGTTAGTGGTAACAGCAGGAAGCAGTACTACTGGGAGATAAGAAAGGGGGTATTCTTTGTGGGAATCTGGAGGAAGCAGCAAATGATTATCAGACAAGTACATCAGCAGTGAGAGTGTTAGAAAGAAATGAAAGATGGGGCTGCACACACTATCAAGATGGCACCTTTGAAGGCCTTGTGGCCCCTTGTAATAGAGAGAGGGGAATGGAGATATTTTCTCCAAACAGGTCATACAAAAACATACACCTATATATATAATGGAGTTTGGTGCAGTGTGAAGAGCACTGACTAGGAATCAGGAAACTTGGGTATCCTTTCAATCATTGTATGCAATTAATTGACTTCTGGCAAGTCAATTAGATTTTCTTTTTCATTCTGGAATGTAAAGCTCTTTTTAATTAAAGTATAGTTGACATCCAATATTATATTTGTTTTAGGTGTATTACATAGTGATTTGGCATTTATATACCTTACAATGTGATCACCACGAAAAGTCCAGTATCCACCTGTCATCATACAAAATTATTGTGATATTAACTGAATTCCCTCTGATGTACTTCACATCTCCATGACTTATGTTATAACTATAAATTTTTCTCTTAATCCTCTTTATGTTTTTGCCCATCCCCCCACTCTCTAGCAACTATCAGTTTTTCTGTATCTATATTTTGTTTATTCATTTGTTTAGTTTTTTATATTCCACATATAAATAAAATGATACAGTATTTGTCTTTCTCTGACTTATTTCACATAGTATAATAACCTCTAGGTATATCCATATTGTTGCAGTGGCAAGATTTTATTCTTTGTCATGGCTGAATAATATTCCACTATGTGTACATACATACAATTATTCTTTGTCCATTCATCTACTGATGAACACCTATGTTGCTTCCATATTATGGCTATTGTAAATAATGCTTCAGTGAACATAGGGGTGCTTATATCTTTTTGAATTAGTTTTTGTTTTTCTTTAGATAAGCACCCAGAAGTAGAATTGGTGGGTCCTTCTTTGTCTCTTGTTATAACCTTTATTTTAGTCTGTTTTGTCTGATATAAGTATTGCTATCTCAGCTTTTTAAAAATTTCCATTTTCATGAAATATCTTTTTCCATCCCTTTACTTTCAGTTTGTGTGTGTCTTTCAACCTGATATGAGTCTTATATAGGCAGCATATGTAAGGGTCTTTTTTTTAATCCATTCAGTTAGCCTATGTTTTTTGAACGGAGCACTTAGTCCATTTACATTTAAAGTAATTATTGGTAAATAGGTACTTATTGCAATTTTAATTGTTTCCTATTAGATTTATAAGTGGTTGGTCTACTACCTTTTCTATATGTTTGCCTTTACTTGTGAGATTGTTTTTTTCTTTCATATATTTTCTTATTTCTAGTTTCAGCCTTTTCTTTTCCACTTAAAGAATTCCCTTTAACATTTCTTGTAATGCCAGTTTAGTGATGATAAATTCCTTTAGTTTTTGCTAGTCTGAGAAAATCTTGATCTTTTCTTCAATTCTGAATGATAACTTTGCTGGTATTCCTGATTATAAGTTGTTCCCTTTCATCATGTTAAATACATTGTGCTACTCCCATCTGGTTTGCAAAGTTTCTGTTGAAAAGTCAGCTGATAGTCTTATGGGCATTCCCTTAAAATGTAACTAATTGTCATTCTCTTGCTGCTTTTAAGATCCTCTTTTTACCTTTAACTTTTAACAATTTAATTATAATGTGTCTTGGTATGGATCTCTTTGGTTTATCTTGTTTGGGATTCTCTGTGCTTCCTGAACTTGGATGCCTGATTCTATCTCCAGGTTGGGAAAGTTTTTGGCCATTATTTCTTCAAATAGTTTTTTAAATCCATTTCTCTCTCTCTTCTCCTTCTTGGACCCATATGATTCAAATGTTAGAACATTTAATGCTGTCCCAGAGGTCCCATATACTATCTTTATCCTTTTAAATTCTTCTTTCTTTTTGATCTTTCAATTGGGTGATTCCCAGTATCCTGTATTCCTGATTGTTGATCCATACTTCTGGTTTGGCTGATCTGCTGTTGATTCTATCCAGTATATTTTTCATTTCAGTTGTTACATTCTTCAGTTCTGATAGGTCCTTTTTAAAAAAAATAATTTTTAACTCTTTGTTGAAGTTATCACTTGAGTTTATCCACTTGTCTGCAAAATTTGGTGAGCATCTTTATGACTACTACGTTGAACTCTTTCTCTGGTAGACAGCTTTCCTCAGTTTCATTTAGTTCTCTTTTTCTGGAGTTTGTATTTTTTTCCCTTTTGTTTGGAACATATTCTTTTCTCTCCTCACTTTGGCTGTTTGTTTTATGTATTAGGTAGGTTAGCTACATCACCTGGTTTTGAAAGTGTGGTCTTATTTAGAAGGTGTCCTGAGGGACTCAGTGGTGGAATCCCCCTTGTCACCAGAGCCAGGTGCTCCAGAGATGCTCCTTGAATGGATTAGTGTGGCCTCCTATTTTGGTTGGGCCACAGCTTCTATGGACACACTGGCAGGGGATGCTGGTCCCTGGCCTGCTAGCTGTGAGGTCTGGTCACTACTGTTATGGGCACACTGGTGTGCAGGGCAAGCCTTCTGTGTGGCTGGCTGTGAGGTCCAGACATGCTAGTGCAGATATACTGCTGTTGTGCTGGTTCCCACTGAGGCTACCCATTGGGTGTGGCAGGGAAGGAACTGCTTTGGAGAGATGACAGCCTGGATAAGTCCTCAGGGAAATGTCAGTGTGAGGTGGATAGTGCTAGCAAGTTTAATGGAGAGTATCAGAAATGTTGCCAGCCAGTGTCAGACCAGTTAGGTGGAAGGAGAATAAAAAAAAAGAGGAAATAGTGGCACCTTTTGACTGAGGAGAAAGTTTCAACAGATCCTTGTTCCAGCACACACCCTAAAATTGGCCAATATATCACCTTCATGCATAAACTAGGTGCTTTTCAAACTGCTCTTTCTGTGCCAGGACTCAGAAAGAGCACAACTTGGGTTTCCTACAGCCTTTTGGCTCTCCCAGATGTAAGCCCTGCTGGTTTTCAAAGCCATATGCTATGGGGGATTCTCTTCCTGATGAGGTTCCCCACGCTAGTGCTCAGACCCCTCACTCTTTGGGGACAACCTCTGGAGTTGTGCTATCCCTTCCACTTGTCAGTCACCACATGGGTCCTGACTAGACAGTCTCTATCCCTCCTACCTGTCTCAATGTGGCTTTTTCTTTATGTCCATAGTTGTAGAAAATCTGTTCTGCTAGTCTTCAGGTCATTTTCAGAGATAGCTATTCTATATGTAATTATAGTTTTGGTGTCAATGAGAGGAGGTGAGCTCAGGATCTTCCTACTTTGCCACCCAGAACTTGAAGCCAAGAGCCTTACTCTTGTTTGCCAATTTTGCTTGTCTGTGAAATGTTCCTTGCAATTGATGCACTGCCCCTGCAACAAACATGTCTCTGGATGGGGTTGCTGAATCATTCTATTTGTGCATTGGTTTTAGCTTCTAAAAATAAATTGGTGGGCCCAACATGCGTGGCTCAGCAGTTGAGCAACCCAGGAACCAAGAGGTCACTGGTTCAATTTCCGGTCAGGGCACATGCTTGAGTGCAGCCTTAATTCCCATTGGGGGCTTGCAGGAGGCAGTGGATTGATGATGTTTCTCTCTCATTGATGTTTCTATCTCTCTATTTCTCTCCCTTCCTCTCTAAACATAAATAAAAACATACTTAAAAAGTAACTTAAGTTGGTGGGACCTGATGTTTTGTAAGTTTGCCACCAATACCAATGTTTATGAATTTATTCTAGTTGAATTTGAAATATTTGTAGAAATTATACCTATAAAAAGTGCATTTGTATAGTTTCCCCCATAAGAATTAAAAAATAGTCCAGTAGCCCCTGAATTTACTTTCCATTTGGCAACTTTCCTTTAAAATTAACACTAACTTATGGGGTTTCTGGATTTCCAACTTTCACTGACCCAGGAAAGTGGTGAGCCTGATGAGGGAGGCTAAGAAGGAATTCAAACATGTGTGATTCAGTCAGGTGTTGCTCACTGACCTCCAGTACTTAAACTTTTCTGCTTTAGCTTATACAGCTTCATCCATCTTTCTCTCTTTCCAAACAAATTCTGTCTACCCTTTGAAGTCCTACTCAAGTCATCTGCTTTCAATTATCTATTTCTAACAATTAGCACACATCCTATATGATAAAAGCCTAATAGGGTGGCCCCAGCCAGTGGCAGCAATGGCAGGCGGCTGGGGAAAGGAAGGTCCTGGCCAGCAGCGGCAGCCACTAGGGACCCTACCCATGCATGAATTTCATGCACTGGGCCTCTAGTATTATAATAAACAAGAGATAAGTGGTTACCTTTTTCTTCATTATCCACCTCTTCTTGTGGTCTGTTCCCTAAATCTTATTTTAGGGCATCACACAGTCTTTGCAACAAAAGGAGCTCAGGAAATGCTATACCTACATATGAACAAGAATCACATTGGTGCTGAAAATTATTCTTGTATTTCATTGGACAGGTATTCCTGATTTTCCCTATGGTCTCAACACCTAATGTATATATTTTGTATACCTTGTAGTAAAGAGGCAAAAGGCTGGGGGCATAGTCAAGTCAATCCTTTGTTAATATAATATAGGGGTCACACTAGTCTGACTGAATTTATAAGCTTAAACTATCAAATTTTCCTATCTTAAAAATGTTTCCTAGAATTTCCCATTCTAAGTTTTCATTTCTTGGTCAAAATTTCTTTCTAGAACCTGCGTACTATCTTCTCAATGCTGGTTTATGTTATAATGATATATTTAATCTATTATCTATGAGGATGGAAATCTGAAGCTTGTGATATCTTTTCTCTGATATTCCCAATAACCACCCCCCCCCGCAAAAGAAAACAACAACAAAAGTCTACACTGCTTCTCTAGCTACTTGCCTGAATCGCCGCTAAGTCTTACTATTGTCCACTGCTATCATCACCAGCCCTTTGTCCTTTCCTCTTCCTTACATTTCTTGAAAGGCTCACTCCCAGAATATTTCTCCACAATCTGTCAAGTGTTCAGAAATATGATCACAACCAAGCAGAATAGGAGAGAATTCTCTGTTCTGAGGATGTTATAGTAAAAAGCAGAATTTGTAGCAGACAGGGTTGAAGTTAAACAAGAGAAAAAAAAAACTCTAGTGGTTTAATATTAGGGAGTGGTTTAAGAGCTTGGAAATGAATATTGAACAAAAATCATAACCCGAAGTGGTAATATCAGTAGCAGAGAAAACAATTATGGATGTTATTATTACTACACTGAGAACATCACATACTTCTAGTCTTTGTTTTCTCAAGAATGTAGCCAGAGTTTCTGTATATATTAACAAGGGTAAGTCAAGCAAAAGGTACTCATAATAACTCATAACACATAATAAGATGTATTGAGTACCTTATCTTTATTCATAAAATCTCCCCATAAACTATCTCACTTAATCTTGACAATCACATTTGAGCTAATAATTTTTATCTGAAGCTCGAAGAAATATGTGACTTGTCCAAGGTCATATATTTAGGATCTTATAGTGTTGAGAATTAAATTCAGGTTGGTCTGACTTCAGATACAGTCTTTCCACTAACAATATAATAATAATAATAATAATAATAATAATAATAATAATAGTAGTAATAAAACCCTAAGATCACTATTTAGGTATCAGTGGTAAATGCATTTGGCATAAAGGAAAGGACAAACTATTTTAGTAATATCTCCATTTCATGTTACACAAACTCTTCATTCTACAGCTTTGTATAGAAGCAGCAGCATAAACCAAAAGTAATTTATACTTGGGTTTGTGACAGTCTTGGTGAGTGAGGTATTCCTTTGTTTGGTTAATAGCATAATATCCCTTTTTGACTCCAACTAGATAATTATGAAGCAATGTTGCCTTCCTCAGCCTTATGGAGCAGATTAACAGCAAGGGCCCAATGAGGTTCTAGTTGAGAGGAGACATTTTTGTGGCATTCAGAGCATTTAACAATGATGATGGGATGACATAGATCAATCAGAGTTGACACCAGTCACTGCCCTGGGGCTGAGTCAGGGCTGGTGTGGCACTGAGTTTTTGCTGCCAGTCTCGGAATCTTGTGGAAAGGGCTGGGATAGCAGGGATTGGTCATGGACACTCAGAGGGCCTGGAACAATGGGCATTTGTCATAATTTGGTGTGGACATATTTTAATATTTAACAACTAGTATGGGCCTACCAATTTGAACCTGCCAAATATGTATCAGCTATGTGTACAGTTATCTCATCATGGGAATATTTTCAAAAAGGCCCAGGAAGAGCCCTGGCCAGGTGGCTCAGTTGGTTGTAGCATCATCCCATACACTGAAAGGTTGCAGGTTTGATTTCCAGTCAGGGCATTTACCTAGGTTGTGTGTTCAATCCCTGGTGGGGGCACATATGGGAGGCAACCAATCAATGTTTCCTCTCTCACATAGATGTTTCTCTCTCTCCCTCCCTCTTTCTCTCTCTCTTTCTCTCTCTCTCTAAAAAAAAATCAATAAACATATGTTTAGATGAGGATTTTAAAAAGGCTCAGAATAATGGTCAACCCTTGAGAAGGAAAACCATAGAAAGAGCATGAGCCATGGAATCAGAATAAGTTTTGTCTGGAATCACAGTTCTGTCTACCTATTGCATGTATCCTTGGTAAAATTACTTATTCCCTCTAAACCTAACTTTCTTCATATGTAAAAAAGATAATGTATCAAATGTTGGTTTACTGGGGGTTAAAATTGAATAATATACAGGGTGGGGCAGCTGTTTGTATAGAAAATAATATAATAGTTAATAAATAATAATATAAGAATACACTCTGTTTTGCGTACTCACAATTGTAAGCCTACTTTTGCCAACCCAATATATTAAGTCCCTGATGTATAAAGGAGGTGCTTGATAAATGGTAGCTATTATTATTATTAATCTTCCCTTAGCCTAAACCATTTACTAAGGTTGGAACATTTTAAGGCATAAGAAAATAAGGAAAGTGTAGGCAGCAGGATACAGTATGGGTGTAAAATCCAGATGGTAAGAAAGGATGCTGCTGTTAAGCACAGATGAAAAGTATGCAATGACCGGGTCCTTAATTCTTACTTAATGTCCAAAGGAAGATAATCTAATCCTTGTCACTCATTTTTTCAGTTGAGGAAACTAAAAGAGAAAGAAAAAGAGATATAGAGAGAGATTAAGAGAGAGGCTTATCTGAAGTCATGTAGAATATTAATGGTTATAAATGGGACTTACACTTATAAGTTCTGAGTTCCAGGTGTATGCTTTCTTCCTCTATATCAATAGCCTTCCTCCTGCCGTTCTTGGTTTCTAAGACCCTGCCCCAGGTTTTTGTTTATCACTCTGGGCCTCCTCCCAGGGACATGTATCAGACAGACCTCACTTTTCTTCTGTCTGTATTGTTCCTACACCCCAAGCAGTGTCTATGAATTGGGACTGAGAATGAAAACAAGCGTGGGAGGGGAGAAAAAGGAAACGGAGTTTCCATGATGGGGCCCATAAGACTTTCTGCGTCTTATCCACATTCACAACCAAGACACATATCACCACCGTGGCAAAGGGCTGTCAGAAATCCCAGTACAGCCAACATTTCGGTTTGTGGATGGCACAAACTCTACCTCAAGCCAGATTGACTACTTCCCATTCTATACACCTCAACTGCAACGTCCTCTCACATGCTTCATAGATAGGAAATATCTTTCTAATTTCAAATCCTCTTTCATGCCACTGCAGTTTGTAAGATCATCAGAACAAAATTTACCGAGAATAGCATTTGAACATTCTGGGACTTTCATGGTCTAAGAGAGCAGTTCAATCTATTTCAGGGAAAAAATGAGATGTTACTTGGCATTTTTCTTACTTCTACTTCCACAAGATGGGTGAGTTTTATAAAAGGCTTGCAAACTGCTACAGGAAATATTAGAGTTGTACGTTTGGAAGAAAGTAATCCTGTGCTCTCAGTGTTGGGAAACATGAAATTTTATTCATCTGGATAGATTCTAAAGACATCAAGAATAAGATAACAAGTGTTGGAGAGGTTGTGGGGGAAAAGGAACCCTCTTACACTGCTGGTGGGAATGTAAACTTGTACAGCCACTATAGAACACATACAGAGGCTCCTCAAAAAATTAAGAATATAGTTACCATATGACCCAGCAACCCCTTTTCTGGGTACCTACTCACAAAATTAGAAGACATTTGTTTGCAAAAATATATGCAGCCCTATGTTCAATGCAGCATTATTTCTGGTCACCAAGACATACTCAGCCATAAGAAAAAATGAAATACTGCCATTTGCAACAACATGGATGGATCTTGAGAATAGCATGTTAAGGGAAATTAGTCAGACAGAAAAAATTATGAACCATATAATTTCACTCAATGTGCAATATAAAACTGAAAGCAAAAAATAAACAATCAAACAAACAAACAAACAAAAACTCATAGACACAGACAACAGTATGGTGGTTACCAGAGGAAAGGGAATGGGGAGTAGTAAAGGGTAAAGGGAGTCAAATATGTGGTGACAGAAGATGGTAGTGGGCACATAATATAATATACAGATTATGTATCATAAAAGTGTACACTTGAAACCTATATAATCTTGTTAGCCAATGTCACTCCAATAAATTTAATTAACCTTCCAATACTAAAAAAAGAAACATCAGTCCATTTGGACTGCTTTACAGACAGCTTAGTCTAGAGACAAGAGAGAATGAGCAGATTTATTGATCATTGCATTCTGTGAATTCATATCTTGAATTCTTCAGTCCTATTTCCTTGGTAATGAAGCTCCTTCCCTCATGCATTAATTTTTATTCTTCCCTCTTTGCCCCAACAATATCTGAACCGTCTCTTCTTAAAATCTGTGTTTAACCTTTTCTGCATTAGGCCTGGACATGGGTAGGGCACGGAGTACAGTGGGTATCAGGATACCCACTTTGGTCTTGTCCTTCAAGTGGCAAAGAGTTGTTAGTTATCAAATGGAAATAAATGTCTGATCTTTTTCCTTTACTGCAGCCCAGAGTGGACCTTGTGAGTTACGATCTGAGCTGGAACCGAACTTTCTCTCTATTTTCTATTAGAATAAGAATCATAAATCTGAAACTAAAAATGACTGTGTTGGGTCTCTACGGCCACTGCCTAATGCTTCCTCACTGGATTCCATCTAACATTCAGAGGGCCAAAGGAGTTGTGAGCAAGTGTTCTTAGGATCGTTGTAAAAAACTTCTAAATGCCCTGGAGTGCCCGTGAATAAGAAATCGTTTGTTAGATCTCTTTCTGTCCCCTATGTTGTATCTTTAGCTTGTTATCTCTGATAATATGTAGAAATAGAGAATACACTCTTCCTAGTAATACTTCATATTACAGGAAAATAGAGCTTACCCTCTTCCTAGTAATACTTCATATTACAGGAAAATCCCACCAGATCTTTTTCTCTAATCACTCAAGCCTAACACGGTTAAGTCTGAAGTTTGAACACACAAGTTGAAAGCTTCTGACCTCTGACCTCCGACCTCCTGTCCTCGGCACTGCCATGTACTGTCTGGAATGTCCCTGGGCCTCTCTACCCAAGGCCATTGGTGGTAGGTGGAGTCACTGTTCCTTCCCTGGGGATCTCTTCTGAATCCTCGTGGTCTTATCAGATCACTCCTGTGGGGCTCTTTTATCTTGTCCTTGTTCTGTTTTGGGGACCTACCCCTTCTCTTCCACCCACTGGGGAGCTCAGTAGCACAGCAGGGGCATGGGGGAAACCCCAGCGTAGTGGATCTTTCCACTCTTCTACCCTCCCCAAAACTCATGTAGGTGGTGACATGCTCAGCCTGGATACCACTAAGACAAGGATATTGGGGAAGTACAGAATCCACCCTTCTCCACCCGGGATTATGTAGGCCATTAAGTAGTCAATATATTCATTGACCCATCTCTGACATGTACAGCTGAAAGCCAACCCTGACCGGTAGTTATCTATCTTGAGCCGTCCAGTTAATTTGGTCTAGTACTGTTCAATTGTGTAACTTCATGGGTAACCCCAATGTACCTTGCTTTAGTTTATCTCCTCAACAGCTTTGTTCCATGATTTCTGAAGAAAGTTCATACCCACAAAAACCAAAATTGATTTAGTCAGAGTTACGGATGCTAGAATGGCACCTGAAATGAAGCTAAGAAACTTTTCACCTGGAGAATCTTTCAAAGTTAGAATCACATTGAATTTACAGCAAAAGTGAGTACAGCAAGACACAGAGATAAACTTCTCAGGTGAGAAAGGTGAAACATTCCTAAATATTAATTCAGGCCATCAAAGGAACCTATGCTTTGTGACCCCAGAAAGAGCACCTCTCCAGTGATGGGAAGGAAAAAGAGTGTAAAGGGACTCCCTGTTCCAAGAGGCACAATGATGAGTTTTTTAAAGGTTGGAGTCAGGGGTGCAGGAGATTTTCTCCTGACTTTCCTCTTTTCTTCACAGCCTGATGTTTCTTTGACTTGTTTTCTCCTGTCTCCCAGCATCATCCTACATCAGTATAGTCTTAAATAAAGTGGAAGTTGCACTCACCTGTTTGCTGGTAGAGAGCAGAATTTGAGGCAAAGCAGTCATGAAAGCTGGGCCAACCCTTTCCCAGGCATGGGGATCGCAGTGAGGACAGTGAGAAAGTATCATATTGCATATTGCACTTTTCTCTCTGTCCTCATTAAACGGCAGTTGCAAGCTTGAAAGGGGAAGCGGAAATGAGAAAACACACAGGCACATATACACACAAATGCACAGTCCCCGCCTCCTACCCCAGCCACATCCTTTGCTCTAGCTCAGGAGGCTGACTGAAGAACAAAGTATCTGACAAAGTATTGAGCTCGCCACTAGTGAGCCCTTCTCGTCAGAGGGCTGCCTTGGTTCCCCCAAACAGCAGATCTTTTCCTATTAAGGGAAAGGTACAGCCCCTTTAATGATGTGTGCACAGGAAAGTCTTCCTACCACATCACTAGAATCCCACTGCTGCAGATAAAGCTTTCTGTCCCCAGGAGGGGAGGTGTCTGAAAATGACGCTAGATCGCTCTCTCTGGAAAATTCTCTCACATTTATCTCAGAGAAGATGCGTGCAGCCCTATCACACACTTGAGAGGGCTTTTTGCCCAAATGGATGTTTTCATAACTCTTTCACACTTTGGTGAATTCCCCAGAAGCTTGTTTTCAAATACTGCACACCATCACAAGCCACTTTTTTCTGTGTTGACTTCTTAGCACTTTGTTTTTATGTTTAAACGACTTCAAAGTTTTCCTCTTAAAAACACACGATTGCCTTCTCCTTTAAAATTTGGTTTTAAAAAAAATCCATCGTACCCTGGAGATGTCTTCAGTTTATTGGCTTTCAAGTCAAAGAAGCCTTATTAAACTCCAAAACGTTCCCCCCCAATCCTCAGTCACTTCCACCCTGACTAATTCAGCAGGACTGACTGTCTTTCTCTCCACTTCTCCAATAACTGCTAGTGGGATTTCTTCTTTGTTTGATATCGCACCATTCCAGCTCTTTCCTATCTCTCTTTCCTCATCCCACTCTGTTTCCCTCCCTGTATCATTTATCTGCAATTATTTATCACAATATTTATTATACAAGGCACACTTCTAATGTGCTTAATGTGACTGATTTTCACATGTTCATTCTTTTCCTTCTAATTTTTTGGTTATAATTACACTTGGATTTCTTTTTACCATGTGCCCAAATTCCATTTCCAATTGCTAATTTCATTGGACATCCACACGATAGCTTTAGTACGGTGGAAAGAATCCTAAATAAAATTCCTGTTTGGCAAGTTAAGTTTTCTAAACATTATTTCCTTCAAGGATAATATAAGTAAAAAAAAATCATTCTCTCTGTCTCATTCTCTAACACACACACACACACACACACACACACACACACACGCACACACACACACACACACACACATTTTCATGTAGGGATGAAAATGTCTGACATATTTCCCACTATACAGTAGGTTCTAAATATATGCTTTTGTGTGTGTGTGTGGGGGGAGGTGGCGGGGGTGGAGGGAGGAGAATTACCTAAAAGTCAACAAGTGAAAAAACCAAACCTAGCCCTTTCTTGTTCTCTTTATCACTATTATTTTAAGTTGATTACAAACACTAAACTAATGGAATGCTTAAATATTTTTTAAATCCTAACTTTCTGAAATTCAGTGTTTCCCTTAAAAGTTATTTTCAATGTGTTGGGGTTAGGGAGGGTACCACTCCTGGAGAGAGTTTGTCAATATGGGAGGGCATTTTAGTTTTCAGTGGTAGAAAGCTGCTCCTGCTATTTTGTGTTTGAGGGCCAGAGATGCGGAATGTCTTCGGAGGCATGGGACTGTTCAGCATAAAAAACAATTGGTCTGGCCCAAATGCTAACATTTTATAAGCACAGGTAGGTTCATGGGAGACTTTGTAGCCAAGAGAATATCAGAAGATATTTCTATAGAGTAGACTTTGAAGTCAGACTCTGGCATGAGTTGGCTCTGTAGTTGTAGGCACATTAATTAACACCTCAGGCCTCCGCGTCCTTGTCTGTGAAATGGGGATAATCTACCTAAAGGAAGGGCCCAAAGCTGTAGAATAGAGGAATGCAAAAGGCTGTTAAAAGGCTCTTTAATACAATGCTTTCAATTTCCCCCCAGCACGCTGTATATCAAAATGGCCTCAGTCAGTAAAGAAGCCATTTCACAAGCAAATTTTTAGAATTTTTTTTGTTAATTAAAAAACTACCATTTTGATTTATTTTTTTTAAAAGAAATGTTTTCTTCTTTATGAGTAGTTGCTGAAAGTCAAGGCTGATGTATGATTCCTCGGAGGAGAAGGAAGCCCAGGCTATTCTGTGTTTGTTTTCTTCCTGCGTAGGGTCTCTCTCTCTATCTCCCGCTGTCTCCCTCATCTACCCTTTTCCATCCTTGGAAAACATTAAATGCTTTTTATTACAGACTTTGCAAAGTTCTCTGATCATATATTCCACATGCATCCTGAAAACTTAACCGATTGTCCTTTTTGTGTAAATGCGGTCCAGAATTTTAGAAGGTTTTAAGACTTTGTTCACTCCTTCTCACCCCTGGTTAAAAATAAAACCATTATACCAAACAAGCCTTCCGACTTGAACACTTGCAATATGATAGTTATTTAATTTCACTGGGTATCAGTTTCCTCTTCTGACAAACAGAGAAATAACTTCAAATATTTTCTTGCTTCTAAAAATCTATAATATGCACACACACTATTTTTCTCTCCTCTCTTGTAACTATGTGTGCTTTATTATGGAAAATGAAAATATGAAAGGACAGCTCTTTGGTAAGAAATCATTATCAATATAATAAAGAATGCATTAGGAATAAACTCTTGTCCATTGAAAAGTCAAATAAAATTGCTTTTGAGTAATATTATTCTCTAGACACATAACCTGATAACACTGATAGAATAGTTTCGGAACATGTATGTGTCCATCAAACAGATGAGCTGGGTTGGGCACGAGTTCTGAAGCTACAGAAGTGAAAGTTGAGCTGGCAGGTTGACCAGTCAGACCTGGGGCGGAGCCAGGACAGCTGCCCAGAGAGGCTGCCCACGATAGGGAAGTTGCTGCTCAGCGCTTCTGCTCTGTGCTGAGCAGCTGGACCCCCTGCCCAGGCTCCGTGCATCATCTGCTTCCATTTCAGTTGTCAGCTTTCTCCTTCCACAGACCCTGGGGTTTGCAAACACCCATTTTTCACTGAGTCTGGTCCTTTAAATTGCTGATGGGAAAGTTCAAGGGAGTTTGTTTCCTTCCTGTATCAAAGGCTCCAATGTGGGGAGAGAGAGTGTTTGTGGATAGAGTCCCAGGGGAGAACCCGGTGGTGGTTTAACTAACCAAGGGTTTTCTGAATTTTCTTCACACAGAAAAGGGTCCACCAAAATCACTCTGTTCTTCTCTCTGCGTCTATGTTCTGGAAGTAATTAATTCCATGAGATGGGATTTGCTAACTTTTCTGACACACCCATTCTCCTGAATCACTCAACTCAATTGCTGGAAAGTTTTCCTGTATCTTCCTTATTTGTAATTTCAGCAGCGCTGAGAGCACTCTGTCACAGGCCTCTGCAGAGGGTGTTCCTGTAGAGATTTGAAATTATAACTCTATTCAAATTGTATTTTACTGGGCACTGTCTAAGTGCCAGAAATAAACAAGATCCAGAAAAACAATATAAAAGGCTACCCTTTAGAGAGCTTACTCTTAGTGTGATCAAGCAATTTTGGTAAATACATGGTTAACAAAAGACATACCTGATTTTTTTTTACTTGTTTCACTAACTTTATTCCTAATGTTTCCTTATCCATTATTTGTTTTTAAACATCAGTTTTCTTTTTTAAAAAATTAAATGTATTAGGGTGACATTAGTTAATAAGGTTATATGGGTTTCAGCTGTACTTTTTTATGATACACAATCTGCATATTGCATTGTGTGCCCACCACCCAAAATCAAATCATCTGTCACCACATATTTTACTCCCCCTTCCCTCCAATAACTACCATACTGTTGTCTGTGAGTTATTGTTTGTTTGTTTTTCTTGCTTGTTCATTTGTTGCTTTCAGTTTTATATCCCACATATGAGTGAAATAATGTGGTTTTTAACATTTTCTGGCTGACATTTCTGTCTTAACATATCATTAGCATGATATTCTCAAGGTCTATCTATGTTGTCACAAATGGCAGTATTTCATCTTTTCTTATGGCTGAGTAGTATTCCATTGTATATATGTACCACATCTTCTTTATCCAGTCCTCTATTGAAGGACACTTTGGTTGTTTCCATGTCTTGGCCACCGTGAATAATGCTGCAATGAACACAGGGGTGCATAGATCTTTGTGAATGAATGTTTTCAAGTTTTGGGTAGATCCCCAGAAGAGGGTTGTTGGGTCATAGGATAATTCTATTGCTCATTTTTTGAGGACCCTCCATACTATTTTCCACAGTGGCTGTACCAGTTTATATTCCCATGAAATGTGAATGAGGGTTCCTTTTTCTCCACACCTCTCCGACACTTGTTACTTGTCTTGTTGATAGTAGGCATTCTAACAGGAAGACACACCTAATTTTTTAAGGCACAACTTCTTGAAACTTCTAACAAGCTGATATAAATCATGACTCTTCTAGAAGGAGAGAGTTTGTATTTCACAAATCTACTAGTCTTTTTTTTTAAGGGTCATTTTAAGGAAATTACTTTTGGGAAAGTTGTCTTCCACTGTGGCCACTTCAGTTGTGTCTTCTCTGGATTAAATAATGGCTTTCATGTCATCATTCTCAGATGGTTTGAACACAGAATATTCTGACTGCCTGGTGAGCCTGTGTTCTTTTTTCTGATCAAGACTGCTTAATTTAGAAGCACAGTACTTCTTTGGGGTCTCAAGTGTGATCCACACAGTGAGTGTTCAGGGTTTTATATGACAATTGAAGTGGACAGAGCCTGGGCCCCAGAGGATGTGAATATAAATGCAGCGGAGGAGGAGGGATCTGGGGATTCTGTAGGCTGGGAGTCATAGGACAACCCCAGGGACTTGAGAAACAAGAAATATGGAATAATTTTTATCTTAGTTTTCTTATCCAGAAGAAAAGAGGGCCTCAGGCAGGGTTTCTCTGTATAGCAGGTACCTGGTACAAAGTAAAAACTCATAGCAATGGTGTAATTGGTGGTGGGAAAGAAAGAGGGGGATGACAGAAAAGCAATACACATTTTTGGATAAAAGAGCATTGAAAGTGCATTGAACCTTGGAGAAACTATGTGGCAAGTGCCAGGGAATTAGTGACCTCATGGATTTGGAAAACACTTAAAGTTGGCCCAGCACTCTGAAGTCTTGAAAAGGGCAGGCATTAAAAGCCACAACAGCAGGTAGGATTTGGAGGCTGCTGGAGCTTTGGTAAAAGGGGGGAAATGTAGGGTGAGTGTGAATGCAGAACATGAGCACTTCGGTTATAGCGAGGAAGGGGTGGCTTTTTTCTAAGCCCATGTCCTTCTCTCATCTCTGCATAAGGGAAGCCTTGAAGCTCTGAGGCCATCCCACCGAAGTCAGGCTGTATCCCCCAGCCACGGTGGACCAGAGACCCTGGTGGGCAGAGTGAACACAGGGACAGGAGTGCATGTTGGGCAGAACCCAGTGATGGGCTGGAGAACAACAAACCAGGATTTCTGGAAAGATGTTAAAAGGTATCGTCAGTGTTGTGTCAGTTAATCAGAGGAAGTGGGATAACTGTTGCCTTCTGATCAGATCAGAGGGAGCGCGGCAGGAGGGGGAAATGGTATATGTGTCAACCCCGGTGCTTGGTCTGCATAGGAGTCTTGGCTGCCGGGAGAGTTCTCTTTATTAGGTTTAAAGAAAAAGTAGGAGGAAAAGAAAGAAGAGAGACTGAACGAAAGTGGCACACACAGAGAGAAGCTGAAAGGAAGTGATTCACACGCAAGAAAAAGTGAAACTGAAGTGTAACCATTCAAACTATGAAAGGCAAATTGGTCTACCTCGAGGGAGGAAGCATCTCATGTTTGCAGACACCTGCCCCTGCCACAGCCATCCTCCTCCTTCACTGAGGGAACGTTCTCCCCTGGCGTTTCCTCCTGCCCTCACCGACCTGGGACCAGCAGCTTGCCAGGCCTCCCTTAGAAAGCAGGAGTAAACATGAGGGTGGGGACGGGTGAGATGCTACAATTACATACTATCATTTTTGTTATAATGCACTTGTTTCTTTTGACCTACCTTTGGGAAAGGAGTGAGGAGTCAAAAAGCCTGTCCTTTAGGTCTTGCCCTGCATTTCTCCTGGATATCAGGTTCCTTAACTACAAAATGATGAAATGCAAATAAATGGTTTTGTAGGTTCTTTCCAGTATAGTAGTTTATGTCTCTAAAATACTAGCTACCCTCTACTGAGTGAGTATTCTGTGAAAACAATAATACAGTTTAACGCGAGTCCTCAAAACATGTAGCAAAGTCAATATTATAACCTACAGAGAAACTGAATGAGACTTTGAGCAGAATGTGTGTGTCCTGACTTTTTTCATTCTGCAAACCTGTGTGCTCACAGATGCTCTTCAGACGAATATATTCCTAAAGACCACCAGGTGGCAGTCTATCCCCATTCTCTGAGTTCTGCTTGTGGTTACTCAGGTGGAGTCTGAGACTAGCCCACAGCTCTGAAGGTTGACCTAACCCAAAGTGGTGAAGTAACCCAGGATTTAGGGGCTGAGGAGATGAGGGTTTCTTCCTTCGGTTGGGTGATTTTTTATTAAGGCTGTCCAGCGTTGAAGAGGATTTCAAAAGAAGTAAAAAGAAGGCTGCCCTGGCAGGGGAGATCCGAGTGAGCACAAACACCACTGTGGAAAATAGAGGGGATGCTTGGATATTTGGGAAAAATCAAGTAGCTCAATGTGGCTATAATGTGAGTTTTATGACCAAGAATAAGTGGAACATAAGATTGTTAAGATAGTGTGAGGTTATAACTAAGAAATCCTTGAATGTCATATTTCAGGGTTTGAACTTTACTTTGTAAATTCTTGTTTTGAAATAATTCCAAACTTATGGAAGAACTGTAAGAAGAGTAAAGAGAACTCTGGTACACCTGTTACTCTGATTTACAATGGTTAATATTTTGCTTTACTAGAATAACACTGTCTCCTTTTTTCAGAACCTTTGAGAATAATTTGCATATCGCATGCCTCTTTATCCTTTACCTAAAATTAAGGACAACCATCGTCACAGTTACAGTACAATTAGCAAAATCAGGAAATGTAACATTGATGCAATATTATTATCTAACCTGCAGAGTTTATTCAAATTTCATTATTTTCCCAGCAATGTGCAACCTCACACCGGGCACGTGGATTTCCCGTCTGTCTCTCCTCCTTTATCTGGAACCGCTCCTCAGCTTTCCATGATCTCCACGACGTTGGTGTGTTTGAAGCGCATGGTCCTTCTCTGCTCTAAGTGTCCCTCCATTTGGCTTGTTTGCAGTTCCGTGTGATGAAATTCGGGTTAGGCGATGGTTTCCGGATTGTAAATGAGATGCTGTATCCCTCTCAGGGCACCACGTCAGGCCGCACAGGGTGTCCGTTTCCCCGTAATTAGTTACACAGGAGGCATTCTTCTTTTGTTCTTATTTACTGTAAACTTATTTTCCTTTTAAAATAAGTGCTATTAAATCTTTTGCAACTATGTAAATAGTCAATTCCCTATTATCCACTTTCACCGACTAGTTTTAGTATTTTATTTGCTTACTGGTGGAGATCAAACACATCAAAACTCGAGTAGGGCAGGATGTGTTCAGAGACACGTTTAGCAATACCACTCTGGAAGCTGTGTGTGTGTGTGTGTGTGTGTGATGGTTCTACCTCTAACTCCTATACACTCTACTCCTGCTCGGAACTCTGGTACTACAGTCCTAACCTGCATCAGGAAATCGTTGCCCTTGAGTCTAGCACATAACCATCTTGGTAGATTGGAGGGCAAAACAAGCACCCTTCTTCCATGCCAATGGAGCCTGGTCTCAGAGTGCACACCCCAGTTGTATTTGCTCCCTTGGGCAGGCAACCAACACAACCATGAGCCCAGGGGCCTATAGCTCTGTATTGGATTTGGGGAGCAGTAGAATCTGGGAGAGGAAACATATGTATTAAGCTCTCATTGCCCACTTACCTCTCTTTAAGTGTTCCACTGTACGCCCCTCACTTATATCTACAGCAACCTTCCAGGCAGGTGGTAGGTAGATTCCCAGTGAGCAGAGGAGGAGGACAAGTCCCAGCAATCTCAGAAGAAGGCCAGGGTTTCATCCCTCACCTGTCCGACTCTGATTCTGAAACCTGTGTCATGTCTGCTGCTTTATAAGTCCATTCACTGTGACGATGGCACTGAGAGCAACCCTGTCATTGCCTCGGTAATTGATGTAACCAGCCCCTTAATATACATTTTCCTCTCGTGCTCACAGCTTTGTTGAAAATGTAGAGCAGATATTATTTGTCTCATTTTATAGATGAAGATGTTGCTCACACAACTAATGGCACAATCAAGTTTTGGATTTTCAATCAGAAGTTCTTTTTAATTATAGCACATGTGCTCTTCTGAGGAGGTTGGGGAGGATTTGGGAAAGTGAGGGAGAAGACATAGGAATAGGGGCTATAGGGTTGGGGGAGGTCAGGGATAGAGGACCTGTGAAATCACGGTGCCTGAGGGCTTCAGGACACATCTGTGCTCCTTTTGGCTCCTTTTGCCAAGGGCCAGGAGATTGGCAGGGACCCCAGAGAAGAGCCGCTCTTGAGTGTAGGCATCTGCTGACCAGCTGAGCAAGCAGGGCTAGGCTGCCGGGAGGGCCAGCTCCTCCTGCTAACTCGGTTTTCCAGAGGCCCTGTGAGCACAGTGTCCCTCTCTTCCTCCTCTAGGAGCAGAAAGCTGGCTTCCTTCCTTTCCTTTTCCCAGTGGCCCTCAGAGTCCCAGAGGGAGGTCTTTGCTTGGGAATAAGAGAGGTGAAAGAGTAACAAATCTCAAAGTACAAAAGAAGAGGAAGAACCAGGCTTCTCCTCTGTGTCTTCTAAGACAAGAGCCCCTAGGAGAGGACAGAAAACACATAATTTTGCAGGAGATGAGAAGGTTAAAAGCCACAGGGAGCCTAGCCAGCGTGGCTTAGTGGTTGACCTATGAACCAGGAGGTCAAGGTTCGATTCCTGGTCAGGGCACATGCCCAGGTTGCAGCTTGATCCCCAGTGTGGGGCGTACAGTAGGCAACCGATCAATGATTCTCTCTCACCATTGAGTTTCTATCTCTTTCTCCCTCTCTCTTCCTTTCTGAAATCAATGAAAAGATATAATTTTAAAAAGCTGCAGAGAAAGTTGACTCCAAGAGTAAACGAAGTGATCCCCAATATATCGTTATACGTCTTCCCATTGCCCAAAGTGACAGGCTGAAATTTGAGTGGGATGGGCTTAGGCATGAAATAAAGAACGATTTCTGTGACTCTTTGAAGTTTTATGTCACTTCATGGGGTGGATAACCTCATAGATTCATCTTGGACATAGCGAGAAGGATGAGATGATACCTGAAGGAGCAGTGTGCTTTACAGGGAGACAGTGATCAAGAGATTGGCTGCCCAGATTTGCTCTGTAGTTAACCAGTTAGTTGAGTTGGGGCAAGCTACGTAGCCTTGGTGCCTTCGTCTTCTCACATAACAGACTACAGTAATGGTGCCCATCTCAAAGTGTTGTCATGGAATGTGGGTATGTAAAGCTTAGTATGTTACCTAGTACATAGTGAGCAAAACATTTAGCTGTTATTATCATGCTTCTTACTTATAGTGAAAAGAGCATTGGGTTGAGTGAGAGAAAAACTGGTTTTTATTTCCGTTTCTTTCAAGATATCCAGTTTTTATCCCGGCAAATAAATTTTCTTCTTTCCCCTACATGCTCTCTATGCAGAAAGGCAGGCTTGTTTGAGATCCAAGTTCTGTTTCCAGTTGTGATATTAACTCAAATTTTGAGCTAATGAAAATATGTCACTACTCAGAGCCTCAGTTTCCCCCATATATAAATGGAGAGGATTATACCTATTTGGGGTTGCTGGTCAGTAACATAGTGTTTAGAGTCAGATAGGCCTGATTTGAATCATACTTTCAACACTTAATAGCTATACGGCTGTGCACACCATATTTAACCTCTGTGAGCCTCAGTTTCCTCAATTGTTAAGTAGGGATAATGATACCAAACACCTTGTTGAAATATTCATAAGGACTACTTAAAACAATGAAGTATAAGCTGCTCAACACAGAGCCAGCACAGAGTAGGCACCCTGGAAGTAAAATTAGTACCTGGTAACTTTTGGGTGTAAATACAATCACCTAAAAACTATCCTTTTAATCATATGTCTTTGTCTATAACAAAAAGTAGATAATGATTGTGCACATTTAAAAACCTTTTCCTGCTTTCCCCTTTTAGACAGGCTCACTGAAAAAGTATCTAAGAATATTTGTTCAGAATTCAGCTATAACCTGCTCTCACACCCCCTCACCCTTCCCTCCAGTAAGGGACAAGGCCCATCCATCAACTCTCAATCTCACCTTTGTCATGCAGAGTGGACTAGCCCCTAGCCACAAAGCCCCCTCTCCCCAAACACACCAACACACACACACACACACACACACACACACACACACACACACACACACTCCTTCTGCACACCACACACATAATTTCTCAAAAGCCAAATTAAAGTCACCTTCCATCCACTGACAGAAGCCCTTTTCCTATTCTCTTCTCCCAGGGGAATCCTCCCCCTCCATTGACATCAGCCTCCCCTCTACCCCATCCTCCAACACAGGCACAAACGGGTCACCATCCCACTGCTCCTCCCCTTCTTCATTGCTCAGTAATTATATTCTCCGCCTCCCAGTGTCATGCTAATACAGCTCCTGGCACAGCTGCCCAGATTAAATTAGAGCCTAAACCAGCAGGCTGACTAATTATATTTTCTGGCCTGGAATTCTCTTCCCCCACCTTTGGGGTCCTGGGCCAATGAAGAGTAAATGAGCACGGCCAATATTTGCCAAGAATATTTGACTGTTTTTGCCTGGTGGTTTTGTCCTCCCCAACCAATCTGGGCCTCTTGAATTAAATTAGACCAGAATGAGGGAAGAGAGTTTTGCTCAAAGGACCTTCCCAAATCCCACCCATTCTCCTGCTGGCTAGCTCAGCTGTGCCTGGCCACCATCCTCAGGCCAAGGAATAAAGAATGGCATTGAGCTCTTTCTTAAGAATGGGATTCTACTGCTACCTTTGTAAGTCTGTTCACTCTTCTCAACTCCAAAGTTTTTCCTCCACATATTGATTGCCACTTGTCCTGCAGTGATTGTTGCGGAATTCTTTTTACTTCTGTCTCATGTGAAAAAGAATGCTACTCCCCTTACTGTTTCATAGATTCTATTCCCACGTTTGTCTTATTTATAGCTGAAACACAGTAAATGCTTCAATTTGTCTAGAGACAAACTTTGCCAGTCCTTAATTTCTTTATTTCACTAACATTTATTGTGCATTTACCATACACCTCCTAGTGAGATGGATGTTAAAGAATGTAAAGGTAAGTCCTGCTTTCAGGAAGATGATGGCCTTGTGAACGGTCTACATTGGTAGAGCTGTGCGGATAGGTCCTTCAAGAAATCTGTTCAGGATACAGTGCTGGCACATGAGGCTTGGGGTAGGACTCAGAAAAGGCATTATTGAAGAGGTGACCCTTGAGTGAAGTTTTGAAAATTTGTTTAGAAAACCACTAAAGTTAGGACAGGAATTCTGGGAAGAGAGATCAGAGATAGAAAGGCAAGAAAGGCATAACAATTTCATGACCTGAAACCACTAGGGATAAGACAAAAGAAGTAGCCAGGAGGATGAATCTTGATACTAAAGGAGTATTTGGCTTAGTGGCTAGAGCATCGGCCTGTGGACTGAAGGATTGTGGGTTTGATTCTCGGTCAAGGGCATGTACCTGTGTCTCCCTCACATTGATGTTTCTCTCTCTCTTTGTCTTTCTCCCTCCCCTCTATTCTCTCTAAAAAAGTCAATGGAAAAGATATCTTCAGGTGAGGATTAACAAAAAAAGTAAAAAAAGGGAAATATTTTGTTTTTGGATTTTTTGGGCCCCAAATTCTTGTCTTTTTAGCTCAAGGAGAACAACTCCACTTCTCAAAGACCTAAGCTATTCCACTTAGGGCTCTTTTTTTTTCTCTGTCAACGTTCCTCTTCAAATTTGCTTGCAATAATCCCTCTCACAAATAACTGTCTTTTTCTTAAGTGACTATTTCCTTTGGAGGTGCATTTAAGCAAGAAACTAATATTTTTTAAGAACTGAAGGGAAACATTCTGCCAGTAGAGTTGCTAAAAATAAAATTAAACAAAAACAAAGCAAAACAAAAACTTATGACTGGATTTCAAATGTTTTCCCATCTAGTCACCAATCTCCTCTACCTCTTTATTCATTTGTTAATTCAACACATATTTTTTCAGGCCCTTTTCTATATCAAACACTATTTATAGATAATCCAGTATAAATGATTAAGGGAGTCTTCCCTTTGAGGAATTCAGTCTAGAGGAGAATAGACTAATATATAGATAATTAAAAAGAAGGTACATGAGAGCACAGAGGAGCCCTGTATTTGTCCCTAGGGCAACTGTAGCAAAGTACAGAAAACTGGGCAGCTTAATACAACAGAAATTTATTGTCTCACAGTTCTGGAAGCTAGAAGCCCAAAATCAAGATGTCAGCCAGGTCATGCTCTCCTGAAGCCAACAGGGGAATCCTTCCTTGTCTCTTACCTTGCAGTAGTTTGCTGGCAATCTTTGGCATTCATTGGCCTGTGTATGCATCACTCCAATCCTCTCTATTCACATGGCATTCTCCCTGTGTGTCTGTCTTCACATGATTGTCTTCTTATAAGGACACCCGTCATATTGGATAGGGGGCCACCCCTTCCCGTTTGACCTTATTTTAACTTAGCTAATTCCATCTTCAATGACCCTATTGCCTAATAGGATCTTATTCAAAGGCACTAGGGGTTAAAAGTGCATCTTTTTTGGAGGGAACACAATTCAACTTGTATCAGATACCTAATTCTTCCTAATATTTGATTCCAGAGAATCAAATAAGATGGGCCAAAAGAGTGATTTGGGGAAAGATGTTCTTATGGAAGAAATAACATTGAAAGAGGCATGAAGGTATAGAAAGGGAACATGTGAAGAATTTCCTGTAGCTGTAGAATAGAATAGTCAGAAGCAAAGAAGTGAATGGTGGGCATGAGGAGTGTGCTTGGATCAGATGGTGACAGGCGCCAAGATGTGTATACTTTATCCTGGTGTTAGGAAATGCTGTGTCTAACTTTTAGACTTGTGACTTACTCCTCTGACCACAGAAAATGAGGCCTGAGTTGTTATTAAGTGTGATATGGGAAAAGGAAAGTGGTAGATGGCTCTTCCTGAGTGGCTGAAATGGCCCTACTATCTATCTATCTATCTATCTATCTATCTATCTATCTATCTATCTATCTATCTATGTATCTATCTATCTATGTATCTATCTATGTATCTATCTATGTATCTATCTATGTATCTATCTATGTATCTATCTATGTATCTATCTATGTATCTATCTATGTATCTATCTATGTATCTATCTATGTATCTATCTATGTATCTATCTATGTATCTATCTATGTATCTATCTATCTATCTATCTATCTATCTATCTATCTATCTATCTATCTATCATCTATCTATCATCTATCATAGGAATTGGCAAACATGATGGAGGTCAAAAAGTTTCATCATCTGATGTCTGCAAGCTGTAGAACCAGGAAAACCAATATTGTAATTCAGTCCAAGTCTGAAGGCCTGAAAACAAGGCGAGCTGATGAGATAAGTCTGAGTCCAATTCCAAAGACCCAAGACCCAGGCGCACTGACATCTGAGGGCAGAAGAAGATGGATATCTCAGCTCAAGTAGAGACAGCAAATTTGTCTTTCCTACACCTGTTTGCTCTATTCAGTTGCCCAACAGACTGGATGATGCCCAGCTGCACTGGTGAGGGCTGTCTTCCTCACTCAGTCTACTGCTAATGCTAATCTCTTCCAGAAACATCCTCACAGTTACAGCCCAAAATAACGTTTTACATGCTATCTGGGGCATCCCTTAGCCTCGTCAGGTTGACACATAAAATTACCCAAGACAAATATTAAATCAGAAAATGGTGTGAAATTGCTTAAGGACACGCCAGTTTTCTTTCTCATGTCCTTTAGAGCAAAGATGATGCATAAGAGTTTTTTGTAAATTTATTCCTAGGACCCGAGTCATATCTGGCACACAACAGTTTGCTTATAGATAGGCTAAAAGCAGTTTAAATATATTGCCACAAGAAAATATCTTACAAAGTGCTAGTGAATATTACAGCTACTTAAATCAACACTGAGAAAAAATTGCAAAACTATATAATTTATTAAGTTTTCAGTTAATGGTATTGCCTTCAGAACAGGGGAGTGGAACACAGAATTTGTCTATTTCTAACATTGAAAATGCTGCAGACCTCTGAGGTTTACTAGACACGCTCCTTTGTCAGTGGTCCTTTGTACCTCTCTGCTGCTGTTTCCAGCCACTCACATACCCACCCAGGCTGAAGGATGAATCATCCAAGAGCAAGGTGTGGAGAGGAGCAGTGATATAGAAGGTTAATCTCATCCTGGCCTGGTCCATCCTGGTTCCATGCCACCTTCCCGTTATACCTGTTGCATTACCTCTTCCATGAAGACTGCCTTTCATAACGCAGCTCCTATATTAAAATGCCTTAATTTAGCATAGTCTTAATGTGATTTTAGAAAGTTAAATTAGATATGGGAGAATAGTCATCATCTAGTTTATGACCCCTAGTTCATAGATGAGGCTCAGAGAGGTCACAGGGTGATTATTGATAAGTCCTGAAACCCAGGTCCTCTGGTTTCCAGTTAGTACATTTAAAAAAGAATTGAACTTTGTTGATGTTGTTTTGCTTATGTTTGCTTGGTTCTTTCTCCTATTAAAATCCTTTGAAAACAAATATTGCCTCTCTCTGTTCTCCTCCTGCTATTCCTCAAGTGCTCCTGATAAAGGTAGGGTAGTTATATATGTATTGTTCAAATTGAGACACTTTAGAAAATGAAAAGGAGGTACTGACAGTAATTAAGCCAGGACTTGAGCCAGATACATACTGGTGAATAAGTTTATTTTACTGAAGTTCTGTGTGTGTATATGTTTTTAAATATAAATTTATCTAAGGAATTCCAATCACTATGACCTCAATGAATAGGAATAGGAGTTCTTTCAGGTCAAAGTCCTTCTGTGCACCCACGCACATATACAGGTTATAACACATTTAATCCAATTGCCTGAACAACGTTTTAAGCATTTTATAGTCATAAGGTCCTTGAGGCCTGAAACAAGATATTTGTTTTCAGTAGAGGATTTTCAACAAGAACTTCTCTTTGGAAAAGTGAAATAGGATTTCTGTTATAGCTGGAGGATTGACTCAAGGACTGTTGAAACCAAGGTAGAGCATCCTGACTTTAAATATCAGGAGATTATTTCTGAAAATACTTGTGAAATTAAATTTTCTAGTTTGTATTTAAACATAAACACTATCATATAAATAGAAAAAAAAACTTGTCACTCCAATTCTTCACTAGATCCCTAGTGTCTGAATCAACCAGTCTCTGGCAGTCATAGGTGCTCAATAAAAATTTTGCAATGCTGTCAGGTTGTTCCTCCCATATTGTGTGATTCTTGAGATAACCTCCTCCAGTTGTGTTCAACAAATGTAATAAATGTACCATGTTTTGTGCTGCAGCGAATACATTGAAAAGTAAGACAAGTTTTCAGCATGAGGAGAGCATGCATTCTATAGGAGAAAGGAACAAACAGCATGGATTATGAAAATGCACCCTACGACAATAAGTACATATTTAGGTATCATCACTTTCTGCAAAGATTGCTTTAGAGTATAATCATATAGCATTAGATGAGAAGGTTAGTATTAGAAGAGTTAGTACAAACTCAGAAAAGTACATTATAGAAGGAGTATATAAAACATTAGGATTTCAAAATCTGTTCTCTGAACCACCCTGTTGGATTGCTTTCAAAATGATTTTATATTCTCTGTACCCTAATGGTGTGAATGCATCTCAAGAAACCTGAAGGGATTTTTTTAGAATTGTACATTTGACTACTGACTTATTTCAAACAGGTAAAATATACTCTTTTGTTCCCATAAAAATCTATAATAATAAGAACATAATATGCTAATTAGACCAGATGTCCTTCCGGACGTCCTTCTGTCCTTCTGGATGAAGCCGGGCTGCGAGGGAAGCCCAGGTCCCGGGTGCCGGAGGGAAGCCGGTGCAGGCAGCCGGGGGAAGGAAGGTCTACTCTTGTATGAATTTCGTGCATTAAGCCTCTAGTTAATAAATAAAATAAAAATCAAACATAGCCTACTGCCTAAGTTACAACCATTGGAAGGAATTAAGCAAAAAAACAAAAAACAACAACAACAAAAAAAACCACCACACGCACAAACAAAAACAAAAAACAAAATCCACAAAAAATTTATGGACACAGACAAGAGCATGGTGATTACCAGAGGTGAAGGGGGAGGAGGTGGGAGGAGGAAGAAGAGGGTAAATGGAGGATAAATGCTGATGGAAGGAGACTTGACTTGGAGTGAACACACATATACAGATGATGTATTATAGAACTGTACACCTGAACCCATATACTTTTATTAACCAATATCACCCTAATAAATTCAATTTTAAAAGTCTGCTGTATTTCTTTCCTGCCTCTTTTCTTTGAACATTTGAAAATGCTGGATTCTTCAAAAATTCTACTCAAATAACTTGTTTATAAGACAAAGTTTAGTTATTGTTTTCCATGATAAGGGAGATCACTGTCTTGCCACAGTTGCAAGAGTGTTTGTGAGGAATGGGGGTCAGGATATTTATAAAATGGAAGTACAGTGTAAGAAGGATTTTTCAATGTGAGGAGTGAAGAGGAATGGATAAAAATAATGGTGCAGCCTAGCCTGTGTGGCTCAGTGGGTTGAGCATCATCCCATGCACCAGGAGGTCACAGGTTGGATTCCCAGTGAGTGCACATGCCTGGGTTTTGGGCTCCATCCCCAGTAGGGGGCGTGCAGGAGGCAGCCGGCTTTCTCTCTCCGTGCATTAAGCCTCTAGTTAATAAATAAAATAAAAATCAAACATAGCCTACTGCCTAAGTTACAACCATTGGAAGGAATTAAGCAAAAAAACAAAAAACAACAACAACAAAAAAAACCACCACACGCACAAACAAAAACAAAAAACAAAATCCACAAAAAATTTATGGACACAGACAAGAGCATGGTGATTACCAGAGGTGAAGGGGGAGGAGGTGGGAGGAGGAAGAAGAGGGTAAATGGAGGATAAATGCTGATGGAAGGAGACTTGACTTGGAGTGAACACATATACAGAATGACTGAAGCCATTCGTATATGTGAATGGTCTCTATTAGACTGTGAGTCCCTGGAATCCCTGGGGTGCTTCCTACTTCATCCACGTTTGTGTCTGCAGCTACTCATAGGATTTGAACAAATAGATATTTGTTGAATGGGATATAATTTTGGATTATCTGCAGTCGCTATTTTCTGCACCATTGCTCCCTGTCCTCGGTGAGGCTAATCCTGAATTTACCGATGACCCAATATACAGTCAGATCAGCAAGTCGATTTATAAAATGGAAGTACAGTGTAAGAAGGATTTTTCAATGTGAGGAGTGAAGAGGAATGGATAAAAATAATGGTGCAGCCTAGCCTGTGTGGCTCAGTGGGTTGAGCATCATCCCATGCACCAGGAGGTCACAGGTTGGATTCCCAGTGAGTGCACATGCCTGGGTTTTGGGCTCCATCCCCAGTAGGGGGCGTGCAGGAGGCAGCCGGCCCATGTTTCTCTCTCATCAGTGTTTCTACCTCTCTCTCCCTCCCCCGTTCTCTCTCTGAAATCAATAAAAACTTATTTAAAAAATAATGGTACAATAGTGTATAACTGGGAAAGAAAGCAAGGCAAGGGTTATGAGATGAGTATGGGATGGTAAACAGTCATTTGATCCTATTATTCAATGTACATTTAAATGTATGTGTGTTTTAGCAAAATTCCTGAAATAAACAGTAAAGTTACTTAAAACGTTTCTTCTGGGCAAAAGCTTCCTGAGTAGGGAAGCCAGGTTAATGTGGACAGTAAGCTGCATGGGTGTAGAAAAACTTCAGTTCTTAGTATAGATTGTAGGTAATTGAGATCACATTATATACAAAATTTTGTACATTATGTTTTTTTAAAAATTTACTTTATGCCATTTTTTTTATGTCTTAGAAATCTGCTGTAAATGTCAAAGCTGCAAAGTTTTATCTCAGGAGTTCACTTAAATTGAATTAATTATTCTACTGAGTCCATTTCAGTTATTTACTATCTTAACTTATATAAATAACACAGGAATGAACTGACATGGTTTCCTTATGATAGCCCATTTGGGGTGAAATTATGTTATAAAAGGATTGAGGTTAGAAAGTAGTGGCAACAAGTGCTTTTTGGTTTTGTTTTGGTTGTTTCCAGACAATCGCCAGTCACATAAGTCAAACCATCTCGGCCGGTAACCTCATTCAAGTCTCTCTCCCTATGGGTATTTTATCTTTTCTGTTTTATTTCCATGCACAAAATAATTCATACTTTCTGCCCAGGGGACATAAAACAAGGCAGATTTCTAGAGCACTCTGCAAATATGGATTTGCTATTCTCTATGACTCTACATGGTTGGAATCTTAAAAGCTAGCACTGTCATGCAACACATCTCCCAGAAAACAAGTTACTGAATAACCCACCCCAGCCAGGCAAAAATGACAAGTAAACTGGCCAATTCTCCTTAGCACTCACAAACAAAACAGAGAAACAAAACACCCTGAGCTTTCACCTTCAACACATAACCCCCTGTGAGTTCAGTATATAAAATGGATTACTGTGGAGCTTTAGAGAAAAATGCACTTAAATGCCTAGTTTCAATTTGGTGCTGAGTTAATGGGAATACACTGAAAAACTACATTTGTCTCAAGGCACAGCTCAAAATTCACCTCCTACCGGAACCATTCCCGGAGCGGGAGACACCTCCTCCTGGAGTCTTCGAGCACATTTCGCACTCATCACCGTTTCCCAATGCTGATGGAAGGAGACTTGACTTGGAGTGAACACATATACAGAATGACTGAAGCCATTCGTATATGTGAATGGTCTCTATTAGACTGTGAGTCCCTGGAATCCCTGGGGTGCTTCCTACTTCATCCACGTTTGTGTCTCCAGCTACTCATAGGATTTGAACAAATAGATATTTGTTGATTGGGATATAATTTTGGATTATCTGCAGTCACTATTTTCTGCACCATTGCTCCCTGTCCTCTGTGAGGCTAATCCTGAATTTACTGATGACCCAATATACAGTCAGATCAGCAAGTCATAATTATATACTAGTAGCATCGGGCATCCCAGTAGGAGAGAGGTCATGCAGCGCCTCCACTGGACTGAACACTCTCACTGACTTCCGTGACTTCAAAGGCTTTTCCTAGGGGGTGGCCTGAATCAAGTTGAGTGAGAGTGGGGAAAGCAGGGAAAAGAAAACCCTCAAGAGAGGGCTGAGGTGGGAAGAAGAGGGATAAGAGGAGTTTGCCTAGATCTCCCACAGCTCCCTCAGCAACTGCCCACGGGAAGGGGAAAGGGAGGGGCAATGGCTGGAGGCCAGAAAGAGATGGTGAAAGGCTGACAGATGGAGTGCTCCCTTTGAGGGCTCTCTAAGGACCAACCGTTGCAAAGCTACACAATGTAAAGAAGTAAATCAAATTGAGGAACATGTGCACTAAAGAAGGGGGAAATGGGAGGGGAAGAAGGAAGGGGGCTGAGAGAGTGAGATGGAGACCCCCTTAGAGCCCGAGGAAGAGAGACCACAGGAAGTTAGGGAGCGAAAAAGGAAAAGGAAGCCACCTCTTGGGTGGCTGGCATATTTCCATTTTTCTGGAACAGTGAGGGAGTAAGGGGAATGATATGGACTGAGAGGGTCAGCGAGTCATAATATCCCAAGGCCTTTGATGGGTCTTTAAATTATTCTCAAATCTAGACAAGACTAAATTCTTAATACCGTGTGTGTGTGTGTGTGTGTGTGTGTGTGTGTGTGTGTGTGTGTAATCTAGGGGAAGACTTTACCAGAACTCTTAACAATAGGTGGCAACTCTCCCCACAAATTACTGTAGAGGGTCCGAGAGGATAGAGCAGTGGTTTTAGCTGGGCCTCAGCTGGTACCCACAGAAAATATTCAGAGCCTTAATTTAGCCTTTAAAGACATTAAATCCCTTCTAGCCTAGGGGAATAAACAGCTCCCACCCTTAAAGCTGGATTTGAGCTTCTCCCTCCTGGATTCAGCTGGGGAAAGTGAGGGGTGGGGGCTGAATGTGAGGAGGCTGAGCCTGGGGATATTTTTTTGTGGGGTCTCTGGATGGGGTAGAGAGATTCTGTGTTTGTCTTTGCTTTTCAATCTCTCCTCCCTCACTGTACTTTTCCCAATTCTCACTTAATTGCCTTTATTTATAAAGCCCCCACCTACAATATCTCTATATCCCTCTAACTCCCTTCATCATGATCCTTTTTAGTCTGGAGGAGTCACGGTAGTCTTTTCCCTTTAATAGTGGAGTAAACTCATGTGAACGTGGGAGAGCTAATGTTCCAAAGTCCAGAAATGGACAAGTTTGGAACTTCACTGTAGAGTGTGAGTGGGTTGGCCATACAATGTACATTAGGTTGGGATATTTTTACAAGTGAAAGGGGCTCTCAAAATAATTAGCAGTCATTAATCGATCTATAACAGGTGTAAATCAGAACTTATGGTCACCCTGAATATGAATAAATTGGCATGTAACCTATAGTTGTGTATTGTCTCTGTGTATACACTCATTTATTAGGGGGGAGGGTTGGGGTGGGATGTGGGATATTAATTTGTTTCATTTTTATTAAAATTTATCCTCCAAGTGCTAAAGAATGAAAGAATAGAATAATAATCCAAATAAATAACAGGGACATAACAAAAAGCAGACTTTCAAAGTATATCATTAATTTCCTGGCTGTGTGATCTTGGGCAAGTTACTGTCCTGTCTGTTTTGCTTGCTGGCATATCCCCAGGGCGTAGCACACATATAAAGCAGTCAAATATTTATTGCATGCATGAATTCATGGACCTCATTCTTTTCATCTGTTAAAAAAAGTGTTAATAATAGCACCCATCCCAAAGGTTGTTGCAGCAATGAAATGAAGTGATGTAGGTAAAGCACTCAATTCAATATAAAAATTCAGAAAATGCTGGCTGTGTTTCTAAAAGAGATGATTTATGCAGACTATTGATGTAACAACCATGTGGTATACGGTAGACCAGGGGTCCTCAAACTACGGCCCGTGGGCCACATGCAAATACAAATATTGTATTTGTTCCTGTTTTGTTTTTTTACTTCAAAATAACATATGTGCAGTGTGCATAGGAATTTGTTCATAGTTTTTTTTTAAACTATAGTCCGGCCCTCCAATGGTCTGAGGGACAGTGAACTGGCCCCCTGTTTAAAAAGTTTGAGGACCCCTGCAGTAGACACTTTGCCAACGTAGGTTTCCTCTTCTGTCTCATCCTTTCCCCCACACTATAATTTTGGTATCTTAAAATACCCACCTTTGAATCACAAAGGGCCAGAGTAGCTTCAATTCTCTGCCTTCCCAGCTCATGCCAGGAGCTAGAAATAAAGTAGTTCTAGCTGAGAGGATGGGGGAGCAGGGAGAAGGGAAAATTGTGTGAGAAGTGCAACCAGACCCTTGTGGTTGAGAAATTATTTGTTGTAGAAGTAGAAAACCGGAGTTTGGGAACTGGGTTATATGGATGATTCTTGAATTCTATTGGTATTTTGTTCCAATTAGTGGCAGAAAGGGAAAACCCCACCTGGAAGGTGACTCTCTGGCTGGAGAACAGCTAGCTCCCACAAAGAAGTCATTTCAACACTCTTCTTGACTCAAACACTAAAAGGTTTTATGTTTTATTTTCAGAAGAAAGGTGATTCTTTCTGTTCTGAATTCATGAAGTACTGTCTTAGAGCATGAGATCTGGGGTAGGGCTCAGGGAGGGCCAGGTGAGTGTGGAGTATCTCTCCTACTGTAGGAGTTTCTGGGGACCAAGAAGCTACCATCTCCTTGTATTGCACTATCAGTTGTAGTGGTAAAAGCCGCCCCTGAAATCACGTCTCAGGCAAGTGTATTGTGAGCAAAACATGATTCTTTTGATGATATCCCGGACAATGGGGAACCAAATGAGGATGTCATGCTGTCTGCTGCTTCAGGCTGAGACACCAGAAATGACTGTTAGTCATTTTACTTTCAGTATTTCTCCTAAAGCATCTGAGGAATAGAATTGAATTGTAGAGTTAACTGTCATTTATCAGTACTTGCTTTAGGAATATTGAGTAGTGGAGGGGGACTATTTGTATCCAAATTCCAGCACCATCACTTAGTATACCATCACTTTCTTTTCCTTTTTAATAGTATTTTAAAATATATTTTAAAAATTGATTTCAGAGAGGAAGGGAGAGGGAGAGAAAAATAGAAACATCAATGATGAGAGAGAAACATTGATTGGCTGCCTTCTACAAGCCCCACACTGGGGATCGAGCCTGCAACTCAGGCATGTGCCCTGACCAGGAATCAAACCATGACCTCCTGATTCATAGGTCGATGTGCAACCACTGAGCCATGCCAGCTGGGCTACACCATCATTTTCTGTGTGGCATTGGGCAAGTGATTTAAACTCTGCATTTGATCAATTTTCCTGTAAAACAGATAATCCTATATAATAAAAGGGTAATATGCAAAGTGACCCTAACGACCGGGAATGACCAGTTGCTATGACACGCACTGACCACCAGGGGGAAGATGCTCAACTCAGGAGCTGCCCCCTTGTGGTCAGTGTGCTTCCACAGGGGGAGTGCTGCTCAACCAGAAGCTGGCTCATGGCTGGCCAGCGCAGCGGTGGTGGCGGAAGCTTCTCCTGCCTCTGCGGCAGCGCTAAGGATGTCTGACTAACAGCTTAGGCCCACTCCCTGTTAGGCTGTTAGTCAGACATCTCCTGAGGGCTCCCAGGCTGCCAGAGGGATGTCTGACTGCCAGCTTAGGCCCAATCCCCCAGGAAGTGGTCCTGAGCCAGCAGGTGGACATCCCCCAAGGGGTCCCGAACTGTGAGAGGGCACAGGCCAGGCTGAGGGACCCCCCAAGTCTATGAATTTTCATGCACTGGGCCTCTAGTAATAATAATAATAACAACCACCTACCTTATAAGGCTACTGTAATGATGAAATAAATTATACATGCAAAGCAGTTAAAATAGCATCTAACTTATGGTAAGTGTTCGATAAAGATTAGCCATAATTATTACAGATAGTAATTAGTTTCTTCTCATTGGTTTTCACCTCACTCTATTGATGAATGTTTATGAGACATTTGATTGGAGCACTGGCCTAATGGAGCAGACCACTGAGAACTTCCATGGATGCCAGGAGGGACTGCCTCCACATAGTATAGTGTCCACTTGGAGAATTGAGCTTTGGCTGTGACCTGACAGTGCCAAACACAGGGCTCTGCTTGGTCCTCTCAGAAGACTTGATTTTATTAATCTCTTTACCCTAAATTTCTTCCAGTGGTATTAATGCTGAATTCTTAGGAAATCTCTATTGCCCTCCACCAGATATTTCACAGGGCCCACGAATCACATGATAGAAACTTTTTTAAAAATTAAATTTATTGGGGTCACATTGGTCAACATGATCATGTAGGTTTCAGGTGTGGGTTTCTATGTTACAAGATCTGTATATTGCACCATGTGTCCATCACCCAAAGTCAAATCTTCTCCTGTCACCATAAATTGAAGCTTCTTAAATTCAACCTAAAGTTTGCTCCTAAGACCCAGTAAATGCTTCTGGGACTGAGAGTGTGAGGACAGAGCTAGTGGAATCTTTCCATGGAATAGTTATACTGTCAACCCCAGTGTTTGGAGTTGGGGGCTATCAGATCCTTCCTGAGAATATTTGGCTATGAGTGGGGAATGGGAGTTTTAAAACAGCATATTTTAATATCAATTTTATTTTTATAAGTTATATATGAATAGGTTATTCATATATAAAAGAAAACATTTTTTTTCTTCTATAGAAAGTAAACAATCTCCTTTAATAACTATCCAAATCTCAATCTACTTAATCTCAGTAATGAGATATCCGGAGAAAAAGACTCATTGTTATTAGTTTGTGTTTGTGAATAATAAAACTATTATTTAATACCTACATTTTAACAATTAAATGTATCATATTGAGCATATATTTATAAAAATTGTTTTACATTTCTCCTCATATGTTAATACATAGAGTACATATTTTATTTTTATTTATTTATTATTATTTCATCTTCACCCAAGGATAGGTTTTTATTGATTTGAGAGAGAGAGAGAGAGAGAGAGAGAAGAGAAACATCGATGTGAGAAACATTGATCAGTTGCTTACTGCACACACACTGACTAGGGATCAATCTGAAACCTAGGTATGTGCCCTGACCAGGAATTGAACCTGAAACCTTTTGGTGTATGGGATGACACTCCAACCAACTGAGCCACTGGGCCAGGGCTAAAATAGATTTCTTATTAATATATATAGACCAACTCACTGAAAATTAAATAGTATTCTATTGTTTAGCTAAGCCACTGGTTACTTAATATATAATATAATGTACTTTTTCACTATTAAAAACAATACTGCAATGAACATCTCTGCTTCATACATGGCTCCTTGAGCACATGTAACTATGTTAGAAAGACACAGAGAAGTGAAGTTTTTGAATTATACATTTATATGGTTTGCTTTTCTGCCTTTGCCATTATACTGAACGTTGATTAAGAATGAGAAATCTCAATGAGCTTGGTATTCCAAGAATCTTGCAGTGCATAGGGCTGCACATATGCCTAATACACATGTGCTGGATAAACAAATATAGTATGATCATTACTATAAAAAAGAAATACTTTTATTGAGAAACACAGATAGAACCGCTATAAGAAAATCCTGATATTATTTTTTTTTGATTTCTAAAGGGTAAAAGATTTAAATGTTTAAGACAAAATACCAATAATAACCACCATTTATTGAGCATTTGCTGAAAGCCAGAATCTATACTAGGTATTTTACATACCTTACCTCATATTTAATGAGATATATTCTACTCAGAGCAAGTTTGATATATTCCTCAGAGCAAGTTTATTGCCTTCAATTTGCAGATGAAGAAACTGAGGCTCAGAGAGAAAAATAACTGGTCTGAAGCTGCATGGTTAGTAATAAATAGCAATGTTAGAATTTAATTGAATCTTAGAGAACTTTGCTCTTAGAAATTGGGGATACTGAGTGCAGAGAATGATGTTGGAGGCAGATGGCACAGAGCTTTCAAAGGTGCAGAAGTTTCCCAACAGATTTTTCACAAAAGCAGGTAGTTATTTGGTAGCTGGAATGAGTCACTCTGTATGCCCTGTGACTACCCAAATGCCATGCGTTGAATAAATGAGGCGGAAGAAGGTTGAGTCAAGTGTCCTTCCCCAAAGAGACCAGAAATCTGAGTGGAAAGAAGACACTCAAGTCTACTACCTGATTTCTAGACCCACTTTTGTCACTAACCTGGTTCGTTTCCTTATTCAAACCTGGGGACTCAGACTGCATACTTTTGAATGGGCTAGTGTTAGTCACAAAAGGGGATTGTAACATTTAACTATGTCATCATAACTGGATGTTAGAGCCAGAAAGAACTGGAGAGATCATAATCTAACCTGATCATTGACTGCTGATGTGAGACAGCTTAGATCACTCCTCATGGCCACATCTCAAAGTTTTGTAAAAGAATGGAGCCTGTAGTTGTAAGGGAGGGTTATTGAATTTTACAGGCTGTTCAGAAACTCAGCTGACAACTCTGTTTTACTCCAGTTTTTATTCAGAGCAGATTCATGTCACAAATCACTCTGTCTCAACCAGTTTCACAGTCATTTTGACCCTGCATCATTTCCCTCCTGGAGCAGGGAGATGCTAACCCTTGGAGAGCAGCTTTAGGATCTGCTCACGGTTACCCTGAATATGGGCAGTTCAAATCCTCACTTTCTGGAAGTTCACAGCCCTCCTTTCCATAGCCCCTGATTTATGGCTCTGAACTCCATTTGTTGGTGGTATTGGTTTTAATTCAGCAAAAGCTAGCTGTCTCCCGAGGGAAGGTGAAGAGGGACATCTGGGGATCGTTAACAACAGGGTCTGTGGCTTGCAGCTTAGCACCCTGGGGCCTAATGTCAGGCATCAGTCCCAGGTCTCCAGTGTCTGCTCCAAGAAGGCAGTTTCTAGCCCCTTTAGGGGCCCACAGGCCTGTTTCCTTTGGGGGTCGGGATTACTGGGAATACTAATTAATTCATTAGTGGGGTTGATGGATTATCAAGCTGTCTCCAGGCAGAGGGCCTGGGGGGTGGGGAACAGATTGCTGCCCATAAATCTGCCTGTTGCCTCCCTTCTCGCTGCTTCAATGGCTCCCGGGCTCAGGGCCGGCAACTGAGCGCTAGTTACATTTTCCCCACCCAGCAGATGGTTCTAACAGGTTAGCTCAGAGCTTTACAAAAAGCCACAGAAAGGAAAGCCTGGATGGAGATTGGCCCTCTGGCCCAGGAACCAT
>NW_005356841.1:214539-232066 GCF_000412655.1 Myotis brandtii | reverse complement strand
GAATGCAAATGCCTTGCATTCAGTCTCCGCCCCCTTTCCTCTGCTGACTGCACACATGCCTCCGGCCTCTTCCTGCTCTTCGAGTTGAATAGCCAACTAGGAGCTGTCATGACGGAGACTCTGATGAAATAGGCTCCATCCCTCCCTCCCTGAAAGGCAGCTTGTCAAGAAAATTCAGTGCCCTCCTCAGCTCCCTCCCAAGGCTGCACGCGCAGGCACACACACATACACACAGTTGGACATGTTTTGAGAGCTAATCCTATTGTGTCCAGTCCCTTACATCTGTCAGAGAAGGCAAGGAGCCCCACAGAATGTTCTGTCCTTACCCTTATCTTTGTCCCAATATGTTCACCTTTCTGCTAATCCACTACTCCTTCCGGCCCTCTGAACATTTCACAGGCAGGAGACCAACAGCACCAGCATCATTAACTGCCAAATATCAATGGAGGTGGCTTTGAAGACACAGAGCAGGGGATCAATCCATTCTATATGTGCTCAATGCAGCTCTATCCCAAATATCGATTACTCCACAAGTAAATTTCCTCTGGCTGAAGAGTGAATTCTAATTTGGTTTTCAGAAATCCACCATTCCTAGCTTGTGTCTCTTAATTACTCTGAACATAAAGTTTCTTTTGATGAGAGTATATTTCCTGGATAGGAAATATTTTTTTTGTAAGAACTTAAAGATTTGCTGAAGATGAGTATCTTCCCATGAAAATTGAAAAAAAACTGTTATTTTTCACGTTGTCTTCTGTGAAGAAAAAGATTCGTATGACACCTATATCAGAATTTTTTTAAAAATTAAGTATTTCAAACCTAAGGTATTTCTTTTAGCTTTATCGGCAGTAAAACTACTTTTTGTTTGTTTTAACCTTCCGTACCTTTCCTTACACAAAAGGCATATTTGCAACTTTTCATCTCTATTAGGCATATATGCCAGTTACACTGGTTGAACAAGTGACTTCCCAAAAAGCCTGGGGAATTCCTTTCAAGCCAATTTCAAAAAGAGTTTGAGTTTTGGACTCAGAATTCTATCTCACAACTGCTGGAAAAACTTAAGTGATCAGGTAATTTTATGGATGTGAAAACTGATGCTGGGAGTAAATTACTAAAGATCATTCAGCCAATTGCATAATCCAAGAACGCTTTCCTTTCTTCTTGGAATCACTCGAAGAGAACAAAATCCTTTACTTCTAAAAATGAACTCACAACGATTTGTTTGATCTTGGTCAAGTTTTACATAAGCTAGTAGTTCGATTTGGCAATCTCTAAAACAAGCTCTCTCTCATAAGCATATCCATGTACTTTCTTTAAACCTTCCCAGATGTAATTTTCCTTTTTCTCTTCTAGCAACACAACCTTACTTCATAATATGGCAGGAATTTTAGGGATGATGTGACTCCTCTTTTATTTCAACTTCATTATCACTTAGGAGGGCTTTTTCTACCTGAATGCTTAATGATATATTTTTGAAAAGCAATAGTGGATGCCAGTTTGTAATTCAAGCAGCTAAGCATTCTTAAAATGAAAGATTTCATTTGGTCGCCTTTTGTTTTTATTAATTTTAAACAAACAGAAAAGTTGAAAGATGAGCACAATGAATATAGATATGGCTTTGTCTATATTCACTGAATAAAATAAAAGGGTTTTAAATGGGAGGAGTTTGACATGTTGAAACGAAGGGAGAGGGAGTTACTTCTTTCTTCTACTTTTAGAATTCTAAAGTTTTATATCCAAAGACATGGATCCACACGTGTAAGCCCATGATGCTGTGTTCTGGGCATGCATCTTTCTCACTTCTGCACTCTTCAGACGTGGGCCAGATTTTTTATTCACTCTTCTTAGCTCTCTCTCTCCAAGTCTCTCTCCAATTCCCTTTCCCCATTCTGCCCACATTGCGCCCTTCCCATTTCTTACCTTTTTAACCACAAAGATTTCCAGTCCTCTTTTTTTTTTTTTTTTTACCTCAACTTCAGCAACTCTCCTCCCATATTCCTCTTCTACCAACCTCTATCCCCATTTAAACAAACGAACACACAAACAGCTCCTCCGGACCTAGCCAGAGGAGTCCTTGACAGTAGGTGTGTCTTTCGCTGGGCAAGGGGAGGAGTTAGACCGCGGGCACAATCCCCCTCCCGGGTCAGCTGGGAAAGCAATCAAAACTGTTGTCACTGGGAGACTGCGGCCAGAGCGCAGGAGCTGCCCAGGGGCTGTGGTCCTGAAAGCTCCAGTCCGGGAACTGACCAGGGAGAGGAGGTACTGAAGACCGACTAAACCTGCTGCAGCGGGAGCATCAGCCCCAAGAACTCCAAGGAAGGAGTAACACAATTAGCAGCCAGAGAAACCAGACCTGGTGGCACTCCCAAGAGGCAGTGTCCGGGTTTAACATGGATCGATAAAAGCACCTCCTTCTCCTGTGACCTGGACTGTCAGGGAAACGTGGCTTCTCTGAGTCTCCTCCAGGGCACAGATTCACAGAGTTCAGGCCAGGCACTGCGACTGCCAAAGGTGAGCCAGCAGCTGGGGTGGGAGGGGACTCCTGAAGTTTCTGTGGGATGTTTTGCGGGCCTAGAAGAGCAGCTGAGGTAAGGTAAGTCTCTTCTGGACTAAGTGAGGAGAGAGTGGAATTTAGGAAACTTGAATAGAGAAACAGAGAGAGTCAGAACACTTAGGAACAGATATTACAATTTTAGCAATTTCACTAATTCCCATAGTACCTGTCACCCAAAGTGAAACTCAGATACTCTCAATAATTTTTTTTACAGCAGAGATTGCAAATCATCCACCCCCACTCCTGTCATCCCCCTCCCGTTTTATAAATTTAGGAAAAGATGTCCAAAAAAGTTTACTTGCTTTTTCCAGGTGGCTCAGCAAGTAGGTTTAAAGAACTGCCCCAATCTTCCCCCCTGCTCACAGCATTTTAGAGCTCTGAAAGGAGTGGAGGGGGGAGAAGAGGGGGGAAGAAAACAGAATATGGGGTGAGAAAAGATGTGGGAAAGCCATGAGGATATTCTCACCGTAACCTCCATTTGGTCTGCTAAAAATCCTTAATTGGAATCGAGGCAGGGAAACTTCCTTTCCCTCAGCTCTTTCAGATGGGGAATCAGAAGGGAAAGATTGTGCATATCTATTTCTGTCTTCTCCAAGCCACTATCCCCTCTCACATATCATTCGCTCACTCCAAATATGTACTCAGAAAAGTTCTAATAAATGTAAATTGCCTCCCTCATTTTTTGACAGAGGGATCAGAAATGAAATGCTGAAGAACATGGAGGGGAAACTGAAGGATTGCCTAACTTCTGTTTGCAAAGTTCACCATTAGGATCTAAGGCTATGAAAACTGAAGTATGACATGGCTATGCTGGAAAAGAAGTGTGTGTGTGTGTGTGTGTGTGTGTGTGTGTGTGTGTATGCACATATGCATGCACGTGTGTGTGTGTGTGTGTGTGTGTGTGTGTGTGTGTGTGTATCCAGGTATTTATCAAGAGTATGAAAGATTGTACAGGAAGAGCACAGGACAGCCCACTAGCTGTTTTCAGGTGCTGCAACTTGTGAGCACCCTGGTCTCCATTCTGCCTTTTCAGCGCAAACACTCAGCAAGGCACTTTGTCTGGTCCTTAGATTCCTTAGAAATTGGGCTGAATATTCCCATTCCTGTTGTATTTAGGATGTAGTCATCGGACCAGGAGGTGGAGAGAGTACAATCAGCCTTTAAGAGGAAAGACATTGTCTAATCACCATAGACACACAAGCAAGCACTCCTTACCCACTTATTCACCCATTGAAACTTCTCCACAGCAAATAAAAGTTAGCAAAAGTGTAGGGCAAACTCCAGGACAGCTCCACACAATAGTAATGTATGAATGACCTCAGCCCCCAGTAATGAAAGTATTGGGTAGTTACAATCATTGGCTAAGCAAACATTTTGTTAGAACTGGTTAAAAAATGAAAAACAGTAGGAGAAAATTTTGAGTATGAGAAAATTGGCTAAACCTAAAATTTCATGGAAGAATCCCAAAGAAAAGGGAAATTTTTGTTATATTGTGTAAATATGTAAGAAAATCTAAATTTCAAGATCAAAGGCTAAAATGGACTTTTTAGGATCAGAATGTGCTTGGGGGTCAGGGAGCCTGTATTCTGCCTCCAGAGTTAGTATTCACTGATTTTTGTCATACTGGAATCTCCTTCATGTATATTTTGAAAGCTAATTTATTTTCTAGGAATTATGAAAATGTAAAGTGGTATATCACAATAGTTGTGAAATAGTGCTATAGGTTTTTCCATATAACTCCTGTAAAACAATTGCCAACCCTTACATTTGCACAATAACTTTACAAAGTACTTGTGCTTTCATTATCTCCTTACTTTTCACCAAAGCTTTTAAATGAGATATGACAGATAAAAATATTATTCTATTTCATGCTTCTTTTTAAAATACTCACCTGAGGATATCCTTTTATTGATTTGGAGAGAGAGAGAGAGAGAGAGAGAGAGAGAGAGAGACCTGACCAGGGATTGAATGGGAAACCCAGGTATGGGCGCTGTCCAGGAATCAAACTTGCAACCTTTTGGTGTACGGGATGATGCTCCAGCCAACTGAGCCACCCGGTCAGTGCTCATGCTTCTTTTAATACACCTCTGACTTGGTTCATTAACAAACTAACCATCATAGTAAAATTAGGTACCAGTTCTGGAAAAAACCTAATTGGTTTTCTTGATCAAAACTCAGAACTGCATCACACACATTTTCAACTCTTAAACCTAAAACTAGATATTTGTCCCCTACCCCACCCCTACTTATCTTTTGATGCATTAAAGGTATTTAGGTGGAAAAGGTCAAAGGAAAAAAAATGTAATCTTTGAGGAGTCTTGGCTTTCACTTTTATTTGAGAGACACTTCACTTTTCTCTTCAGAGTCCTGTCATTGATTCTGGTAGGAAAGTCATATCCCCGTTATTGTTTAATCAAAGACAAAATGAAAAATGTACCAGCGCCAATGGGTGTCTGTATTCCACCAGAAACTTCATGAACTTGAAAATTCACGTGACTGAGTAGGAATATCCGGCCAACTGCTGCCTCCCAATTATAAACAGAATGAAAAAAAAGCTTACTTCCTTGAATGTGGTGGGAGAGTTGTAGCCAATCCAGCAGAGGCAGCTGATACAACCCCTTGAAACAGAATAGGAGCCCTGGTACTTAGTTTCACTAGGAGTTTGAATATCAGGGACTATTTTGAAGTGGGAGTTGAGGTGAAGTGAAATTTCGTTGCCATATAATCAAATTAAGCACAGATCATAATTATACCAATTTTTGTTTATTTGGCCAGAAAAACTCATGGTGAACTTTAGGAAAAATGATAGCTAACACATGGCATTTATGATGACTGGCACTATTCAAAGTCTTTACATATAATAGCTCATTTTATGCTCATAATAACCCCATAAGGTAGGACTATTATTATTCTCATTTTAAAGAGGAGACTGAAGCATAAAGAGGTTATGAGTCACATATCTACTAGGTAATTAAGCTGAAATTTGAACTCAGGTCATCTGACTCCAGAAGCGGTACCATCTAGTCACATTGGGTATAAGGGTAGGGTATTGGACTGTTGTCAGATAATCTTTTGAGCCTATCAGAAGAAGCACAGTAGTTAATACAATCTGCTTTTCCTATTCACCTCTGAGAAACCATTTTTATTTTTGAATAAGCAGATATATGTGAGTGGATTAGAACAGAAAGCCCAAGAATAAGCACAAGATAAATATAACGATAATATTTTTATAGCATTTAAAGTTTACAAAATTCTTTTCATATTTTTATTTGTTATCAAGAATCATGCAAAATATATCTTATCCTTATTTTATCAAAGAGGGAATAGATTCTAGATCAGAGCTTATACAATGTGTTTGAGATCAATAACCAGGAATTAGAAGAGCTGGGACTAGAGTCTGTGCTTTTCCAGCTTCCATGCTTTTGAAACTGCACTATGTACACAGGGGGGTTCTCTTAGAGCTAATGGACCAGTACTTTTGGGAAAAGATAAAGTTAAACTGGAGTCACCTATATCTGTCCCATGGTTAGTAAGAGAACAAAGATGAAACTTGGTTGCCCTTTTAATTGTTTAGCCAAAGTCAGTTGGTTCTTTTCTGTTATACCTACTGACAATCTGACTTGAGAGCAGCTCTTTGACTCTTACAGAAACCGTCAAATTATGGTTAAAGGAAAGAGGTAGTCCCCTATGTTCTCCCGGCTCCACTACTTGATGGAGATGAGGATTGGCAGAATTTGGCTAGAGTACGGAGGCAGGGAGGTGAGGATGATAACAAAGGTCAAACACAGAGGCGAGGAGGGGGTCGGTTTCAGGGGCAATTCAATAGACTCTCCTCTCTTGCATCTTTCTTCTCTTCCTTCCTTCTCACTTCTCCATGCGTGTCTCAGTGGTAATGGCAATGATGAAGAAGACATGAGACAAAGAGAAGGAAGAGAAAAAGGAAGCCAAGAGTAAGAGAAGGAGGGGGAATAAATGGATGAAAGCAGCAAGGAAAAATTTTGGAAGAGGAAGGAATCCTGGAATATGGGAGCTGAAAGGCACTGTAGAGAACACCTAAAATTAGCCTCTGGTTGGTTGATGGCTATTTCCTGGTGACTTAGCTCTACTGATCCACATCTGAAGTCAAAGTCCCTTTCTTTCTTCCTGTAGTTGTGGTGGAAAAAGAGAGAAACAAAAGCATAAAACCTAGGTTTTGGAATCAGAACTGGTTCTATGTCCAACTCTACCAGCTCTATGTCTTTGCATTGCTATCACTGAATCTACCTGACCACAGTGACGTTGACTATAAAATGAGCATAATAATCCCTATTTCTCTCAAAGGTTTGCTGAAAGGCTATGCAAATGTAATTATAATTACATGTGGAACATTAGGTTTCCCAAGCCCACTCCTGCCTCACTGACCTCAGAGTGCACCTGCCATTGAAAGGTCTGTGTTTCTTTAACAGAAAGTTAATTAGATCCTTCATCCTCTCTCTGGGTCGATGCCCGAGTTAGAAGTGCAGCTCAGCACACAAGCTCTATTATCCATATTAAAAGTGGGATTTTCTTCCTTGGCCTGGGCAGCCAGTTGACCAATAGGTTCCAATGTGTGTTTTCAATAAAGCTGCTTACTCAGAAAGCCTTATTAAGTGAGTAAGTCAAGCTGACATGATTTCCGTGCTGATTAACATGAAACCTAGGCTGTTTTTGCTATGCAGTGACATTAATTATTTATAGGAGGTAAATGAGGTTACAAGGAAAACAAGCTCAGATTACCAGAAACAAATCAAATCATATATTTATATTTTTAAAAGCTATGTACTAATCCCTGCATTCATTGATTTGAGGCTCAAGCTTCAAAGATAAAAAAAAACATTTATTATGCTCTCCTCTTTCTGATATATGGAGGTGATTCAGAGTTTAATATTTCAAAGACTGGCTGGTAAACTGGGGTGACCCAATGGAGCTTATCAGATACTTCTATTTGGTAAATTATACACCCAGAAATTGCTCAACAAATCTCAAAATAATTCAGAGTTTTTCCAGAATTGAATGTAAAATATTTACTAAACCACCAGTATTTTCTGGTTTACAAATGTTTTTAATTTGTAAATTTTTCATAGAAAATTCTGATTAAGACGTGTCTGTTAAGTGAATTAAAGCAGTCAGGCTATTTCTGTGTTTGTCTGATACACTCCTCACGTTGTCAGTAACTATGTTCTGTTAAGTTTAGCATTTGTTCTAGATTTTTCATTTTTAATGAAGTATTATTATAGTGGTTGCATTAAAATAATCTTAAATAGGTTTGGTAGACCTCTGGTTTGTAATTCTAGCTGCTGCAATATCCTTTTCTGATGGCGTGAGATGCATGTGCAATGGGAAGAGTTCTCACTTTAGCATATTGGCAAATTTTCCTGATCCTTCTACACCATGTCACTAACACCTCTAATACCACTAATACTAGATGGACCATAACATGCTTGCTGAAAAACAAAATGCTCTTCTGGTGATGATGAGAGAACTATTACATGGTCATGTGGCATACTAGCCAGTTGTGGCATGATTCTCTCCTAGGAGATGTTTGAAAGAACAGCTGGCAGAGTCAGAGGAGATATTGGGATGTTACATGTTAGAGGTATGTGTTATATCTCTAAATAGAGGATATGTGAATATTATATATTCATACAAAGTAGTCTGAATACTCTCACTATAGTTTTTCATTCATTTTATGGTGTAAATATGCAACAGTTTGCTTACTTTATTGTTTGATATGCTTTTACAATTTTGCAATAATTATAATTATTATGTACACATTAAATACTTATAATTACTTTAGCATCCTTTTTCACTTACAGAAGTTTCTCTATCTGGACAATAATTTACATGCCTACTGTTTCTATTTCCCTTTATGAGCTGAATTCTGGGAAGAAAAAATATTCTTTGATTGGTTTACCAGTTATTTTTGCATAAAATATCCACGAGATAAAAATCCTGAGAATAAAAAGACTTAGACATTGACACTATAATAAATAATCAAGTCAATTTCCTTTTTCTATAGTTTATTTTCTTATAGTATGCCACAGGGAAATGAGTGTCCTGGGCATTTATTTGAGTCTTATATTAGTTATTTAGAATCAAGGACATGGGACTAGATAATTGTAAGTTGAATCCCAATACAAATAGTGTACTTTATATCCAAGGTATAAAAACATGTTTAGTTTTAAATCAAATAAAATATTCAGAGGCACTAAACTTTCCTGTTTTCTTTTCCAGAATCTAGAAATGGCAAAGACTTATGTGAAACCCAAGGAGATGATAGAGTTGGTCAATACACCATCTTGGATGGACAAAGGTCTGGGTTCTCAGAATGAGATGAAGGAGGAGGAGAGAAGACCAGCTGCTTATGGGATGCTTGGAAGCTTAGCTGAAGAGCATGACAGTATTGAGGAAGAAGAAGAGGAGGAAGAGGATGGGGAGAAGCCTAAGAGAAGAGGTCCCAAGAAAAAGAAGATGACAAAAGCTCGCCTGGAGAGGTTCAAGGCTCGAAGAGTCAAGGCCAATGCTAGAGAACGGACCCGGATGCATGGCCTGAATGATGCCTTGGACAACCTGAGGAGAGTCATGCCATGTTACTCTAAGACCCAAAAGCTCTCCAAGATAGAAACTCTTAGACTGGCTAGGAACTATATTTGGGCTTTGTCTGAGGTCCTGGAAACTGGCCAAACACCTGAAGGGAAGAGTTTTGTGGAGATGCTCTGTAAAGGGCTCTCTCAGCCCACAAGCAATCTGGTGGCTGGATGCCTCCAATTGGGTCCTCAGTCTGTTCTCCTGGAGAAGCATGAAGAGAAATCTCCTGTTTGTGACTCTGCCATTTCTGTCCACAACTTCAACTACCAGTCTCCCGGGCTCCCCAGCCCTCCTTATGGCCATATGGAAACACATCTTATTAATCTCAAACCCCCAGTGTTCAAGAGTTTGGGAGAATCATCCTTTGGGAGTCATCCACCTGACTGCAGTACACCACCTTATGAAGGCCCACTCACTCCACCCCTGAGTATCAGTGGGAACTTCTCCTTGAAGCAAGATGGCTCTCCTGATCTGGATAAATCCTACAGCTTCATGCCACATTATCCCTCTGCAAATCTCAGCTCAGGGCATGTGCATGCAACTCCCTTTCAGGCTGGTACCCTTCGCTATGATATTCCCATAGATGTGTCCTATGACTCCTACCCCCACCATGGCATTGGGGCTCAACTCAATACAATCTTCACTGAGTAGAACAGTAAGATCAGAATTTCAGAGGGTGATGTGGAGATGTTATCTATAATTCAAACGGTTGAGCTGAAGATTCAATGACCTTAAAGGAACCCTTTAGATATATATATCAAATACATTAGTGCCAGTCCACTTAGGCCCTCCTACATCTGTCACTCTCTATTCTCATCAACTTCTCAAAATGTATTGATTTCTTTATTTAGGGTCCTCAAGAAAATTATTTTATTGTTTACAATCATGTGGAAATAGAACAGAAGCCCTAGGTCCTATTCTGGTGGGGCCAATAACTTATTGAATGATCTATGCCAATTAATTTTCCATTTCTGGACTCTTTTTACTTACTGGTAAAATCAGAAAATTATTCTAAGTCTAGATGACTTCTAAAGTCCTTTGCAGTTCTGAAATTCTTTAACTTTGGTGACTACTTTTATAAACTTATTGAAACTGAAAGGACAGAGGAATGGTAGGAAATGGACACTATATGTCAATGATCAAACGGAGTTGCCAAAGGAGCACCAGGTGCATGACTCTCGGGGACTTAATGATTGGGCTTCTTTGCATCTAGAAATAGCCTCCAGAGGCTAAAATTCTAAGTTGGTTGTCACCGTGAATAACAAAGCATATTCTTGTTGGGTTGAAAGCTGAACATAACTTCCTTGATTCTTGATAACATTTCAAAAGCACTTTTATTAGTAGTAGAGATAGGGCAATCGAGTCATTGAAACCTCAGATTCCTATGACAAATGGGACTTAGAAAAGTCATCTAGACCATTTCATGGCATCCATAACCAGAGGGCTCTGGAAATTCTGATGAAGCTCAGGTCCTGTTATTGGAATGAGCAAACAACACAGGTCACATTCAAGAGCAATAAATTGGCTATTGGCTATACTAACTATAGCTATATAATAGTTCTCAGACTCTCTCTAGCCCACAACTGCCCATAGGGAAACCACTAGATTTTTTTTTTTTTGGCACAATGAGTTTTGTTTGTTTGTTTGTTTGTTTTGTTAAAGAAAACATGTTTAAAATCACTGACGTCTGTCCACACCAATATCATATTTTCTAGAAGCACAAGCACCAATCAATTTATTGACCAAACTTGAATTTTCCCAACATATATATAATTCTGTGTCTCCTCCCCACTAATTGTTACCTCTTCCTCACTTCTAAAATATATATTATTACATATTGTAGATAACATTTAGAGTAATCAGACTTAAAGATGCAGACATTAAATCCAAGGTCAGGGAATGCTTTCACCAATCTATGTCTGCACAGTTTATCCCAATTCACAGGATGTTTATTTTTCTTCGTATAACTCCTTTTTCCTTTATATCAGCACTATTTTGTCAAATGTATCTTTTTTTAGAGAAATGTGATCTGAGAAATGTTACTGTCTTGGTCAATCTGCAGGGGAAATTATTTAAAATAAACCAAAAGCAGATCACATTCTTTTTCTGCCAGAGAGGATATGCTTAGGGTGCATGGTAAACAATTAGGGCCAAAGAATAAAAGTGGTAAGGTAGACTAGTATGTCATTTTCTACAGCTTAGCCATCCCCTAAAACCTGCCAAACTACCTGTGTGTCTTGCCTTTTTTACCCTCTTATTTATTATCTCCTTGCAGTCTAAGTTATTTTCTTTCCATTTTTGCTTGCAACATCAACCCTGCTGGATTTTACACGCTTGGTTGGTAAATCCACTTGAATGCATCCAAAGCCACCCTATGTGTTTTGAGTCTGTATTGGCACTTATCTTCGAAAGAGGTAGTGGGGGATCTATCCTTGAAGCTGGAATTTTATGGCATTTAAGTCTGTAGATAATGAATGTTGTCTGAGTTATTTATTAGATATTATTTATTTAATTTATTTCTCCTTCCTTTCATGCAAACTCCTTAGGTTCCATACATGTGCTTGCAAAATCTCCTTAAGGCTTCATTTGGAAAATAGCTCATAACTTTGCTGGGAATTTCTGAGTTTGGGATGAGAGAAAAAGGAGGAAGTTAGTGCAGAATTACCTGCAGTGACATTTTTAAAATAAAAAGCAGCAATAATTTGAATGGCTATGCAAGTTGATATTTTTAGATTAAAGTGGGGCCTTGACTTACGAGTGTCCTGACTAACGAGTTTTTTGAGATACCAGCTGTCTCTCAGCAGATTTTTTGCTTTGCGTTGACAGAGTAATTTGAGTTAACGAGCTTGGTCTCAGAACGAATTAAACTCGTAAGTCAAGGCCCCACTGTATTTTCTTCATTCTAACATGAGCCAGTTATTTTTGGTGAGTCAGTTGTTTGTGCTTTGGGGTGTATGGTTCTAATGAACCAGATGTTCCTGGAATTGTTCAGAGGGACTTTATAATTGAATGAGAATTTGGGAATGTAGTATGGTTGTGAAGAGTCTACTCTCCAACCCAGAGTGGTCTCAATCAGATAAAGCCAAGTAATTGTTTAAAATTTTTGGGAAAAAAAAAAGAATGTTTTCCCTTTTTTTTTCTAGCAGAAATAAAGCTTGTGAGTCTTATTAGACATTGTGTTGTGTTGTGAGTCATCAAAGTTTTTCTTCGCTGTCTTCTATTTTTTGGATTCTGAGTTCTGTGAGAAGCCAACAGAGTACAGGCTGGCCCATCAAGGCAATATGCACATCCCATATTTTAACTGATCTTGCCAGAAGATTTGAAAGGTCTGGAAGTTTAGAAGGACCAATTTCTGCCACTCAAGCAATAAACTATACTATACAATCTGCAGTTGAGAAAAACACATCTTCCCCTTTACAGAAATCTAGGGCTATGGGCAATCCAAGCCATCAAACCAGAGAGGTGGATCACAGAAGGAGAGAATATCATCCAAAATTTAGGTGAGCCTACTAACTTTTAAAAAAGGATGAAGTATGTTTTTTGACAACTGCTTCTTAACACCTCTTCTCTTGATATTTTTCTTTCAGTTTTCTTCAGCTAAAACTTTTCAGGGTCCCTTTTTACATGCACAAAATGCTGATGATAAAGAAATAACAATGCTGTTGATATAAAATAAAGTTTAATAAAACAATTGTTTAATCAAGAGAGATATTTGGTTTAAAATATTTAAGAAACAAAAAATACAGAATGAACCATTCTCCCATCCTTATCCTCCATCTGCCCAGTACCCACTTTCCAACGAGAAGCCACTTTTTAACTTTTAGCTTATTAGTTGCCAGAGAACTTTTATGCATATATAAAAATATTAGGTACAAATATTAGGTATAAATATTAAGTTACATCACCCTCTCCTTTTTCCTTCAATCAATGGTAGTATAATATAACAGTTCTGCATATTTTTATTTATTTCAATCCATATTTTAGCCATATTTTCATGTCGTAATATGTTTCATAACTTTATTGTAGCTGGTTAGCATTCCATGTTAAAATACTATAATTTATGAAATTAAGTTATATTATTTAGATTTTTCCAGTTGTTCATAATACTGAATGAATAATCATGTGCACATGTCATTTGACACTTATTAAGAGAATCTTTAGTTTGCAAAGGATATTCTAGAGGGATAAAGATAAACGGACAGATAAAACAATCACATCTAGCATTTATTGGATGCTATGAACTGTCACATGTGATTTACGTGTATTAATTCATTCAATCCTAAAATCATCCCTATAAAGGAGACTGTTATTATTCTCATTTTACAAATTGGGAAGTTAAGGTGTAGAGCAACCTGTTCAAGCTCACGTTGTTAGTAAATGATGGAGGCAGGATTTAAACTAGTTGGTTTATTTAAAAGGTTTGAAATGATTCTCAGTGGTTGTTTGCCTGGTAGGTACATAGGATGTCATATCTGCAAAAGGCAAGAGCTGGTGGAAGTGGAAATACTTTTTGACACCCTTCAAATTGTCTTTTACATATGACACCCTGTTGCCTTCATGACCCAGGCTGCCCACACGAATCTGAGAGATGACTCTTTTGGCAAAGTCTCAACTTTCTATTGTGTGTTGCCTAGGTAGACTATGTGGATATAGGCCAGGTCACAGACCAGTATTTTGCTGCTTGCAAGTGGCCATCTTTCAGAAGGCTTTGCTCCCTTTCACTGCTGTCATCTCACATATCTTTAGAGTTTTTTAAAAAAAGTTTTAACGGAACTATAGTTATGAAAATAATTTTTTTTACTAATACAAGAGCATCCTATCGTCAAGATTATTTTTCCTATTTATAAAACTTTGGATTATAACTTGGTGCTTTAATTACAATCATTGGCTTTAGGATATCAACTAAATGATATTTTAGTTATGTAACTTCATGGTTAAATAACCTTTGCTAAATTGATTGACGCTGAAAAGCCTCAGTTCCCCCAAATTTAAAATGGCAATAATAGCAATGGTTTCCTCATAAGATTATTATAATTAATTAATGGCGATAATACATCTAAAGGTGGTAATTATTGCCATTCATGTTACTATTTATTATTCTTTGATTACATTCATGTTAACTTTTCTCTTTGCCTCCAATATATGTCTGGGGGAGTGTTGATGGTGACTGCAGCAGGCTGAGGGAGTCCCTGGATTTTTTTATTTAGGGGGTTGAATCAGACAGACTTGGGTTGGAAGCTAACTGGCTGAGTAGTCCTAGCATATCTCTATGTTTCAGTTTCCTTCTGTATAAAAAGGGCATAAAAATTCCACCAAATCCATGGAATTGACAGGAGAATTAAAAGGGATGATAGCCCTAGCCAGTTTGGCTCAGTGGATAGAATATTGGCATGTGGACTAGAGGGTTCCAGGTTTGATTCCAGGCATGCAGGAAGTAGCCAATCAGTGATTCTCTCTCATCATTGCTGTTTCTCTCTCCCTCTGCCTTCCTCTCTGACATTAATAAATTTTTTTTTGAAGGGATGATAATGCCAGGAAAGAGTTATCTCAGATTTTGGCACTGGGGCAATTTACCATTATTATTGTTATTATTGGGAGTAGATGGGAATAGATGAGGAAATGGAGAACAAGAGAGCAGAGCAGATCCTTTGAATTTATTTAGTAAATCATTGACTGAGCCAACATCAAAATCAGAGTCTTTTGACCAGCACACCAACCAGCAGAATATGCTATTTTCTAATGCATTGCAGCAACACCTTAAACAGAACTCCTCAAATTTCCTGAATTTGGGAAATAGGAAACACTGTATTTTTATTGTTTTAGAAATTGTTAGAGAGCTGAAAGGAGCCCTGCGGTAGCTTTTTGCTGTCATCTGGCCCAAGACTACGTAGAAAAAGAACATTATTATCTCTCAAATGTATGATACTATAGAGTTCATTTCAATTCCATTTTACAAATAATTATTGAGCATTTCCCATGGGCCAGGCCCTGAGCCAAGAGCTGGGAATGTAGAAATGAATATATAACCATGCTTTGTAGGTTTATAGTCAGGCAGATTATAAGTTAATAAAGCATTTTTATACAGTTATCATTCAATATTTATAGAAATATGAGACAAATATTTCAAGTATAGATATCATTTGACAGAGGAGGAAACTGATACTCAAGATTAGCTAGGTCAAGCAATTAGCTAGAAGTTGTCAGAGATTATCTGACTATAATGCTATTTTATTTGTTTTAGATAAGTAAAGTCCTACTTTATTTGTGGTTAAGTAAAATACATTTTCTAGATGATGTTAATAGATTATTCTGACAATTCTAGATAAGTTACTGGTTAAATAACCTCAGTTAAATTAATTAACCGCCCAATAAATTTTTGCTTTGCTAAAATTAATTACTACGAATATTAAATAAAGCAAAAAAAATTGTGGTCAAAGTTAGGTGCGGATGCATAGTAACCAGGGAGATAGTTGATTATAAAAATCAAAGGAATCCTATCATGGCTGTCATAATATACATGCAAATAAAAGTGTTTGGTCAATACCTTGTATGTGTGTAAGTAAGTAGATTAATACACTAAATGTGAACTGAAGAAAATTTAGAAAACAATAGCTAAAAATAAAGGAAAGGAAGAGGAAATTTCTGTTTATTGGATATACACACCAGGTATAAGTTGCAAAGTCAAATTTTCAGTATTGAATCAATATTCAAAATAAGCTATTGAAGGAGGTTTCAGATATTATAGACACCTATGTAAATGTGTGTAAATAAGTATGAGAACATGTCAAGTCATGTAATGTCTCTGACTGTCTGTTTTCTCATCTCTAAAATGAGATGCTTGTGTGGAATACTACATGGCCATAAAAAAGAAGGAAATCTTACATTTCACAACAGCATGGATGGATTTGGAGATTATTATGCTAAGTGAAATAAGCCAGTCAGTCAGAGAAAGACAAATACCATATGATCTCACTTACATGTGGAATCTAATGAACAAAATAAACTGACCAACAAAATAGAAACACAAGCATGGATACATGGAACAGCTGGACAGTGTCAGAGAGGTGGGGGAGGGGAGGACTAGATGAAAGAAGGTGAAGGGATTAGTCAAAGAACATATATGCATAACACATAGACGAACAACAGAGGGAGGTGGAGAGGGGACTGGATGAAGGTGGGCAAAGGAGGGTGGAGGTGGGAACATCTGTCATAGTGTCAACAATAAAAATAAAGTAAAAAAATGAGCTGACTGTGCCATTAGACATCTGAAGTTTTTCTCATTTTAATATTTCTACAGTTCCATGAGCAACCAATGTCCATTTTCTTTGAATGACACACATATTTCAGGGGAAAAAAAGAGTGAATAATGATTGAGTAAAAGCTAATAGGTTAAAAAAAAGGACTAATAAGTCATTCAAATCAAGGTGGTGCTGGGGCATCTTGCAGGGTTTTATAATTACTAGTTAAGCTATCTTGAGGAAGTAGGTGCTTTCAACTTGTTGTCAACATGGAAGGCTGTTTTCTAGGCAATGAATTTATTCTAGAGACAATGACTGCAACATGTTTGGCAACTGAAGGACCCATAATCTACACTGAGCTAAAATAAACTCATCAAAGACCAAACTGAGAAATTGTGTTATTCCTAGAAATATGCAATCGTCCTCCACCCTGCCCAAGTGAGAAAGAATAGGGAGCCATTGACTATATTATTTACTTGTTGCAAATACAGCATGTTCATTCTCAGTTATTCATATTAATTAGCCATGTTGTGGATTATTGATGAAAAATATTTCATATGAAGCATGTTTCTCCATGCTAGCAATGTTCCTAATTTTGGGTGTGTGTGTGTGTGTGTGTGTGTGTGTGTGTGTGTGTGTATACACCTATGAATGTATCTATATTTAAACAAACATATACCAAGATATATATCTATATATTTATACACACACACACACACACACACACACACACACACACACACACTGAGTGGCCAGATTATTATGATCACCTGACGTTTGTAGGCAAATTAGCTGTAATTTCGCCCTGAAGTTGCTAGAGGGCCAGACCATTATAAATAGGGAAGCAGGTTGTTTACCACGACAGTAGAAGTGATTTTTTCCTGAAGATATGGGTAAACAATGCGATTTAACAGCCTTTGATTGTGGGATATATATTATTATGAGTGGCCAGATTATTATGACCACCTGACATTTGTAGGCAAATTAGCCATACACTGCATCGTATGGGATATGGAAGCCGAAGGCCTGTTCGAACACCTTTGCTGTCTGCAGTTACCAAGATAAAACGTCTCCAATTTGCACAGGAACACAAGGATTGGACAGTTGAGCATTGGAAAAAAGTCATGTGGTC
>NW_005356841.1:203814-214462 GCF_000412655.1 Myotis brandtii | reverse complement strand
CCCTTTAATTCGTGTGGAACAATGTCTGAATAGCACAACATACCTAAGTATCGTTGCTGATCAAGTTCATCCTATCATGTTGATGGCGTATCCCAATGGAGATGGCTTCTTCCAACAAGACAATGCACCATGCCACAGTGCTTGTATTGTGCAGGAGTGGTTTCAAGAACATGAGGGAGACTTTACCTTGCTTAGGTGGCCCCCACAATCACCAGATCTCAATCCAATTGAGCATTTGTGGGACGAAGTTAAAAGAGCCATCAGGCAGCTGGTTCCACAACCATCAAATCTCACAGAACTGGACAGTGCTATTCATCAGGCATGGTGTCAGATTCCTTGCATCAACTTTCAACATCTCTGGAGTCAATGCCGAGAGGAATCGCCACAGTATTGAAGGCAAAAGGTGGCCCGACGAAGTACTGGTGGGGTGGTCATAATAATCTGGCCACTCAGTATATATATATATATATCTCCTACATTCAAAGGCTGTTAAATTGCGTTGTTTACCCATATCTTCTGAAAAAAATCACTTCTACTGTTGTGGTAAACAACCCGCTTCCCTATTTATAATGGTCTGGCCCTCTAGCAACTTCAGAGCGAAATTATAGCTAATTTGCCTACAAACGTCAGGTGGTCATAATAATCTGGCCACTCACTCACATGCATACATTTAAATGTATATATATTTGAACATGTTGGTATACATGAACATATTCATGCATGCACACACACATGTATTTATATTTTTTAATGTACTCTAAAGTCAAGTGGAAACACTTTTTGGATCATTTAATTTTTGGCAAGTCTACAGCCTGAGCTTCTTCCTGGATTAATTCAATGTTAACAACTGAGCTAGAAGGTTAGGCTCTGGGGGGGGGGGGGGAGGTGGAGGCAGAGAGGCAGGGAGAATGTGGGGCAGGGTCTCGTGTTTCCCATCGGGCTGGGCCCTGACGGGCAGCCTGGTAATGGTAAGTGCTCTTCCTTGGTCTGAGCCTGTGTTCTCTCCTCCTCTGAGAGCTGGCCTCTGAACTGAGGCAGATCCAGGGCAGGCAGGCACGTGGCCTCCCCACAGAGGGCCAGGCACAGCCGCAAGCTGTTCAGGGGCTCCTGGGGTGGATGCTCCCCTGGCTCCTGCTCAGCCCACTGCTGCCAGTCGGCAGCTTCCCCCCTGCCAGACCCCTGGGCATGCTGACGGGAATGGCACAATTACCTAATCCCTGCCCAGGGAGATCTAGGACACATGCAGACAGATGGAGAACCAGGGGGATCCGGCACTATTTAGTACTGGAGGAGCAAAGGAGATAAGCATGAGAGAAGTTTGCTTAATGGGCCAGGCTCGAAAGAAGGTTCTGTAGTCTGGTTTTCTCCAAGCAGCTTCCCGGCAAACTGTTTTCTCACTAGAACAAAAGCTCTGGAAGAAAGGTCCTACCCCTTCTCCTAGGTGCTGGCAAATAATCTGAGAAGGGACATTGACCAAAGTTTTCACAAGGAAGAGAAAGTCTGAGGCAGGTATTGAGAGAAACAGAATCGGTGGGAGTCAGAGCTGCAGAAAGGTACATGTAGTGAGTGGCATAGAGTCAGAGATAGAGAGATCAAAACAGCACATGCATGAATGAACTCAATATGTGGCCCCTCCCCTCCTTATTTCATACTCTTCACTCTTGCATTCTCACCTTCATTGCCACTGCCCTGGATCAGGCCCTCAGTATCTCTCTGTCTGGACTCAGGCAACAGTGTTCTTTCTAAATTCCAATCTTTTTGCACCCAATGTCTCCTTCCTTCTGAAAACCCATCCAGATTGATCATCTTAAAGCAAAGCCATGACCTTATCATCTCTGTGGTCAAAAACCTGCATTGGTTCTCCAATCACTACAGAATGAAGTCCAAACTTCCCAGCCTAACATTTAACCCCTGTCCACTACAACTGGCCTTTTTAAAAAATATATTTTATTGATTTATTACAGAGAGGAAGGGAGAGAGATAGAGTTAGAAACATCGATCAGCTGCCTCCTGCACATCTCCTACTGGGGATGTGCCCACCAAGGTACTACATGCCCTTGACCGGAATCGAACCTGGGACTTTTCAGTCCGCAGGCTGACGCTCTATCCACTGAGCCAAACCGGTTTCGGCCACTACAACTGGTCTTGATATACATTTCCAGGTATATATTCACCACTAATCCTCCCTCACCTGCATCAGAAGCTGCCAAACCCCACTGCCCTCACTCTCCTCCTGCACATCTCCTACTGGGGATGTGCCCGCAACCAAGGTACATGCCCTTGACCGGAATCGAACCTGGGACTTTTCAGTCCGCAGGCTGACGCCCTATCCACTGAGCCAAACCGGTTTCGGCCACTACAACTGGTCTTGATATACATTTCCAGGTATATATTCACCACTAATCCTCCCTCACCTGCATCAGAAGCTGCCAAACCCCACTGCCCTCACTCTTCTTTGCCAACTCATCTATACATTTGTGTGGCCTCCCAGTGTTACTGCTCCCTCACGTTTGCTCCCGGCAATGCCTTTCCCTGGAGTCCTCTCTCTCCATCTTCACTTACCAAAATTGTATTTAACTCCCAAAGCCTAGTGGAAATTCCTCCTTCAAAAAATTTGACCTAGTACAATAATAATATTATAATTTATTGCCCCTTTCTTTAAATTAATTAATTTATATTTATTTTATATATATTATCGCCTCCTTCTTTATATTTATTTAAATATTGCCTCCTTCCTTTGCAATTCAGGGAATCGTGTTAATTGATCCTTGAAATAAAGGTACAATATCCACCTGTGTCTCCTTTACTAGTTTATCAGTTCCTGAAAGGGAGGCTATTGTTTGCACTTGTTATATTAGCAGCTTCCAGTGTGGTCTTTTCCACACTGTGAGAAGGAGATAAAACCAATTTTTTGAGGGTCCTTAAATATATACTGGTAATTGTGTTGTTCCTGAGACTCATAAAACTTTGGGAGAAAAGTGCTAGTTTTTTCTATTTTATAGATGATCACAAGGATGTTCAGATAATGTCCATGACTACTCGACTCATAAGAAGAAAGTGATAATAATTCTTATTATTTGACAGAGTGATATTTTGGGCACCAATATATGTGTGAATGAAAACAAAAACTGTAAATTTATGAGTTTTGTCTACCCAGTGTTCACAATGCTATTGAATATAATAAAAACTTGACTATGAAATTTTTTATTTGGACAAAGCCAGAGCAGCCAGTTGAAATAATATGGAGTAAAATACAAAGACAAATCAAAATTGTTAAAGAAGTAGGGCTTTAGAAACAACACCAGAGAAACAAAATTAAGCCAACATGAAGGCTGGGCGAGGCTGAGAGAGAGTGAGGAAGAGAGCAGGAAGCCATGAGAGCAAGTCTAAAAGAAAAACAGAATAAAGGCAAGATAAAAGGAGTGAGGGTACAACTTCTTCAGTGAGTCATCTGAGTCATCTCAAGTCATTTTAGTTATTATCCCAGAAGACTTGGGGGCTCCATGGCAGTGGGGGGAGGTGAGGGCCACATCAGGAGATAGACAGGTGCTGCCTCTGTTGTGTCTCAGGTAGGAGCCATGTGACTTGATTCCTGCTGCACAAAACATTGGGCACCACCATGCTCCTCACAGAACCTCCTTGAGTATAATCCCTGGTTGTCTATTTTCGGAGCCACACAGAAGAACAAAGAATATAGGTCCCCAAGTTTTCCCATTCACCGGAAGTCTTAGGCTTCAATATGAAAGTTTCTATTTGGTCACTGGATATATTTTCTTAGATGACAAGGTACAGCAGGCAAAAAATTGTTTACTGATGATGTGGATGGATAACTTTTTCTAGTTCACAGACTGATCGAAGTATCATGATTTCTTTTGAGCTTGTGAGTCTGACAAATTCTCTGTGAATGTTATGTTTGCCAAATACTAACATTGACCTTGGGCAAGTTTCATAAACTCATTAGAACTTCAAAATCTTTATCTACAAAATGACAACAATAATATCATGCAGGATTTTTGTAGTATTAAATAGGGTTGACATAAAACATGTATTACAGGGCCTGGCACATTATTAGTGTGCAATAATTGGTGGCTTTGTCATCAGCTTCATCAACATCATTCCCTCCTGTGCAGGTGAATGCAGCCCATCACACTGAGCTAGGCAGAGAAATGAGAGCAGGGGACGCACGAGGGTACAAATAGTGTTAGATGATGACTAAAACCATCAGAAGGAATTACGGGGTTGTTGTCTGGAGTGTGCGACTCAGCTGGAGCCTAAGTACAAAGGGTCCCTAAGCAAAAGCATCAGGGACAGACAGGGGGCAGCTGACACTGTGCCCACAGTTGGCACAGCCCAACAAGATTTTCAAGGATAAATAAAAAAATCAGTCCTGAGAGGGAGCACCGCTGAACCATGCTGCCCTGCTTTTGAGCAGCAGCTGCAAGCAGGGCTAGCAGCTGCAGCTGTCCTCAGAAGCCTGGATTCCCAGGGAAAGTGGGCATCAGGCAAAGTAAAAGGGAGGGAGAGACTAGCAGGGGACAATGCCCTGGGTTCCCGGGATTGGAAATTCCACTGCACAGAAAGAAGGGGCCTGAGCCCAGGGGGAGATGTGTGGGGTGGCAAGGAGAGAATGTTCTGAATGTAAAATGATGCTCAGAATGGACAGCAGGCTGATGGATCAATAGAGAGAGCTAGATTGGAGCGGGAAGGGTCAAGCCCTTTCTAGCCATTTCTGCTCTTGGATTGCTGCATAAACATGGGCAATACTAATCATAATAGTTCACACTAATTGAATGCTAACCAGATGCCAGGCAATGTTCTTCATTGTTTACATATATGAAATATATGAAATAACACAATGGTATCACATCGAAATCCCAGGCACAGAGGGGTAAAGCAGTTCTACTGAGTCACCTCACGAGCAAGTGACAGATCTGAGATTCAACCTGGGCAGTTTGGCACCTGAACCTGTCTTTTTATCTATTATTCTCTGCCAATACCATCTCCGAGAACCGTCTGCAATAATGGAAATGTTCTATATCGAGCACTTGGAATGTGGCCAGTGCAACCAATAAATTGAATTTTTGACATTATTTGATAATTAATTTAAATTTAAATAGCCTCATATGGTTAGGTGCTACAGTGGATAGCATAGCTTTAGACTCTCTCCCTAAAGAGGCAGATCTCTATGGATTTCAGTTGTTAATTCTTTTTTCCATCTAAACATTATGGGTTTGCACACAGGGATGGAAAATACATGGGGTGATGGCCATTATCTCCTCCATGCCTTCTGCCCACAGAGATGCCATTAAACAAGCCCCACTCTTTCCTACCGAGTCGGACATTCCTCAGAACCATCCCAACAGAGGACTCTAGGCCGTCAGTGTCAATATCTTAGACTCTTCATTTGAGAAGGAAGTGATCTCCACCTTTGGACTCTAGATAGCATCTGAGGAAAGGACCAGGTGTAGGCATCAGAGGGAAAGGGATGCCGTTACAGAAGCCACCTCTTCCAGCCCTTCTCATTCCAGCAGCCCTGCTTTTCTTTCCTCACAATTAGTTGTATCCCCACCAAGTTGCTCTGCACCCACATGACAGCTTCCCCATCCCTTGTCTTAATCTGGGGGCTCACTTTTTGCAAGTACTTAAGGTTTTAACTGGTTTCTCTAAATGTCTGGTCCCCGTCATTTTTGCTGCATAATAGTTCAGATTGGTGTTTGGGGTGCTTTCAGCTACTAGCACATAGGATGTCAGCAGATATAAGTGGAAACAAAGAAACATTTCCCCCCTTTTACTAGTCAATATATCAGTGAAGAAATCCTCTACCAGGATCTTATAGTGCCTTTTGGCACACAAGGAAGTATGGGAGGCAGATCAGAGACTAGGAGATGCTCTTTTCTGCAAACACAAGGGAAGTAACAGCACTCCAGGTAGTTCTTGAACTAGAATTTTTATTTGGAGCCTTGCAATCACCAGAATAAGTTACCTTGGGCATCATCAGCGTAAACTTCCGGATACCCCAAAGCCTTATTTGACAGGTATTTTCCTAGCTGATTCCTAATTAACTTTTCCTCTCTCTCCAGAATGACCTTTCAGCTCCCCTGCCTTCCCTTGATCTTTTGTTGCTAAACTCCTACTTAGATATCAAGATGTAGCTCAAATGTCACTTGCCCTGGGAAGCTTTTTTTGATGCTGCTCCCAACACACACATCTCCCAGCTGGGAGAGGTTCTCCTCCTCTGTGAGCTAACAGCCCCTTTGCTCTCGCCTGCACAGCATTTTACTCCCACCTCTACGGGCGCATTTAATTCATTCTGCTGTGCTACTGTGTTCCTAAATCTGTCTCCCCTGAAGATTGTTAGGTCATCAATAGTAGGGAGATAAATTACAGGTTTTTGTCCCTGCTACCTTGCAAAGAGCTTGATATATGGCAAGAGTTTAATAAATATTCATTGAATGGAAAGAAGAATAAATGACCGAGCTAGAGACAAGATCAGGCTCCTGTGGCAGAGCCGATCAGTGTTGTCGACAGACCAACCCCAAGGTCAGGAACAAGGGAGCCTGTTCCATGGCCAACCCGACCTTTTCTGTTCTGAACAGAATAATCAAGGACAGACTCTTTCCTCCTCATTCCCTGACACTCCCATAAAATTCCAGTCATTCTAATTTCATCCTCACATTTGCCTCCCCCTCCCCCTGTCCTGCACAGTTCCAAAACACTTGGCTTCTCTCCCCCTCTGTCCCAATTGTTTCTCTTTCTATAGCATTGGAATCTCATTGTCAAGCCTGCCCTATTCCTCCTGACCTCTCAACCACCCATTGTTAGATGTCAGGAGGGCCTCGGTGGCAGCTGGGTCCCAGCAGGGCAGACCTGGCGTCCCCAGGGCATCCCTGGCAGGTGCTGGAATACTCACCAGCCAGGACTGATATTGATACATGCACCCTCTTCTGTGGGTCTCCTGCCCCCTCCCACAGACTTCAACTCCTTTTCTCAGGGACTGTTAGAGTCTGAATGATCAGCATGGCTGGGTATAGGCCTAACCAGAGAAAAAAATTTGATCTTTTCTCTGGAAAAAGTTCAGGTTTCTTTGCGTTACTGTGCATATCTCTTCTCAGTCAGAGCTCCTATGTGCTAGTAGCTGAAAGCACCCCAAACACCATATTTCAACTCTGAAATTTTTCGATTACTTCCCTCTGCAAAACCCTCACTACCACATCATCTGAGACCTTTAAATGTTGATCCAATCACAGGTGTTATCAGTGCTACCTCTACAAGATAGCCTCTCTCAATTCCAGCACCTTCCTTTCCCTCTATGGTCCCTTAGTACCTTGATAGACCTCTGCCATAGCATGTTCCCTCATTGTGGACTGTGGTATGTGGGGTAGTACCCAACTATGTTCCAGTTACAGTTGAGGAAGCTACCCTCACAATCTGATTTAGTATGGTCCTCACGATAAGCCATTGCAGGGGTATTATCATCCCCACTGTACAGATTAGGAAACTGAGACCCTGCACTGATTATTTGCCCAGAGTCATAGAGCCAAGGGTGGCGGAGCCAAGATTGAGGTTTGTGGTTTTACATGCCATGTTCTTTCCACTAAAGTTCATTAAATATTTAATGAAATTTTATTAATGGAGAAATGTTAAACTATGATGGTAACACAGATGTCAGGGACGTGGACTGAATGGGAGAATAGAGACATTTTCTCAGATGTAAGAGGGGAAAAACTATTTCTCTTCTTACTGAATTCTGAGAGAGGAAAAGGAAATCCCTATTTATGTGGGTTGGATTAAGCAGAGACCTAAGAAGATAGAGGAATGTACGGCAAGATCAGTTTTTTTATTCCTTCACTTTCTTATTTTAAGTTTTCACAACCATGTGTTACCCTCACCTTCAATGACACCAATGCCAATGCCAAGTAATGTGATCCTCATACTTAGAGAAAGTTTTCCATCCAGTGGAAAGTTTTTGCACCTCTATCTTCATCTTACCCTTCACAGCCTGCACTCTGAAGTCCACATGCCTTCTTACTTAGCAAAGGTGATTGGATTTAATTCCTGAAATGGGTCTGATTTAGAAGCTATTCACTCCATGCCTCCTCAAGGCACTAATGTGTGTGATTAACATCACCAGCCAGGATCCGACTCTAAACTTTCAGTCTTAGCTGGAGACTTAGTCATTTTGCTCCTTGGCCTCTTTGTTACCACAGGGCCCTGGTCAAATCATTGGGTTATGGGGGAATGTGGGAAAAGGAGGTGGAGTGAACATTTTACTTTTTTTCTGCTGAAAATGAAGAAGATAAGAAATTAAGTATGGTGGTTCTTTTCCAATTCCCAGTAGAGAGGATTGTGGGATCTTAGTCCCACCTGCAAGGAGGTGGCCACACAACTAATAGGGTAATTCCTCAATAATTGTTCTCTGGGGAAGGCTGCTGACTCACTTGGGGCTTACATAATAAAATGTTCAGAATCTATTCTCAGATTTGAATTGTACTCAAAGCTGAGAAATAGACAACTTATTGAGTCCCTGGGGAAAAATTATAGTTTTTGTAAAGGTAGGAAATAGCTGGAAGCTGATGATTCTTTAGGAGAACATATATTCTTATTGGCAGCTAGGAGCCGTCCCCTGTCCCAATGGCTCCCCTCTGCTGTGGTTTTGAAGTAAACCCTCCTCTCAGATATTTCCCATTCCTACACCAGTTTATTGTAAATAAACATCATTTTGTAAGCCAAGTTATATTTTTAATAAGTCCAGTAATTTTTTGTTTAAATGACTACTATATAGGAAAAAAATTTTAAATTTTCTCTTCAAAAGCAAACCCTCCTTATTTACCTCTTTTTTTTTTTAAAGTGATTATACATTGGGGCTTTCTTAAATGAGTCAGATAAACATCATTTTGTAAGCCAAGTTATATTTTTAATAAATCCAGTAATTTTTTGTTTAAATGACTACTATATAGGACAAATTTTTAAATTTTTCTCTTCAAAAGCAAACCCTCCTTATTTCCCTCTTTTTTATAAAAAGTGATTATACATTGGGGCTTTCATAAACGAGTCACTCTGGTCCTATATAATAAAGAGGTAATATGCAAATTGACCCTCACACCCTCATAAAGATTGCTGCCTGCTATGTGGGGCAACCAGGCCGGCGGGGGGTTAGTGAGGGATGATGAAACGACTGAACAAGTAGGCTGCGTGGGGCAACCAGGCCAGCAGGGGGGGCAGTTGGGGGTGATTAGGCTGGCAGGGGGGCAGAAAGGGGTGACTAGGCTGGTGGGGGGGCCATTGGGGGCAACCAGGCCAATAGGGGGGGCAGTTGAGGGTGACCAGGCCGGTAGGCAGGCAGTTGAGCGATTAGGAGCCAGTGGTCCAGGGTTGTGAGAGAGATGTCCGACTGCCGGTTTAGGCTGATCCCCGGGATTGGGCTAACCTGGCAGTTGGACATCCCCAGATTGGAGAGGGTGTAGGCTGGGCTGAGAGGACCCCCCTCCCATGCACAAATTTCATGTATCAGGCCTCTAATATATATATAATTGTGCTGACATGATTTTTCAATTTAAAAAATCTATTATCAACAATTGGTGAGATTGGTTTGTGTCCAGATCATTTTCTGATGCCCCAGTTTTCATATTTGAAAAATAGAGGAGGGGAATGAATCTCTGTTCCCCAATATGAAATAAAACTAGTCCAATAAGAACCGTGAATATTTCCAGAGAAATTCAAAGTGGTAGTAAAACTAATTTGAGCACAAGTCTGCCGGAGTCCACCAATATGATCTGGGTTGAATTTTATCTTTTTAAGCTGTTTCTGTGAAGCAAAAAGCCCATGGGCATCCTCTTGCCACAAGGACTAGAATGAAGATCACAAGTTCCAGCTGTACTACTTCACCTGACTTGGGGAAGTCATTTCCTACTTCATTTAGAAAATGAAGACATTATATCAGGTGACTTTCACTGAAAATAAATTCTAACTAGTGATATTTAAACTATGCTAAAAGAAAGTTTAAAAGAAAGACAAATGCATGCGCTCTTGCTAAAGGATGGTGTGGAAGTAAGCTGATTTAGCCAACTCGTGGTCTCTTCCATTGGCCTTTACCTTCTCCCATCCACTCCATCTTTGCTGAGGGTATTCATGCAGAGCATGAGATAAGTTCATTGTTCTTGATTTTAAGGAAAAGGGTAAAAAGGGGGAGCAGTGCCAGGTATAAAATAAAAATCCAGGATTCCATACTTATATAAACACATGATTGAATAATACATACAGACGTATATACAGACAAATATCCTATGCAGACTATTTTTAAATAATTTATGTAGCTTCTCTGCCCTCAAGGAGATGAAGCATACTCCTCACTCTTTAACTGCGGACTGTGAATAGTGGCTTCCTTTCAAAGAGTACATTGTGGAAAGGGTGAAGAAGTCATTCTATCGACCTCCCCTTGAGGTGGTGTAGTGAAAGTGGCACTTTATCACTGTGGACTTCCTGCCAAAAAAAATTACAACCACAATGTAATAATGAGATAAACATAAAATAAATCCCAATTGAGAGACATTCTACAAAATACATGGCCAGTGCTCTTCAAAATTGTAAAGATGATAAAAATAGGGAAGCCAGAGAAACTGTCCAAGCCAAGAGGAATCTACAGAGACAT
>NW_005356841.1:164357-203602 GCF_000412655.1 Myotis brandtii | reverse complement strand
AGTAATAAGGTATCAATATTGGTTCATTAATTGTAACTAATGCACCATATCAATATAAGATATTAATATAAGGGGAAACTGGGTTGGGACATATAAGCATTTTTCTATACTGTCTTTATAATTTTTCTTCAGAATCAAACTGTTTTTTTTTTAAAAAAAAGCTTATTTAAACAATTCAAAGGAGAATGGTGAACAAAGATTATGGAAACCTAGGAAACTGTGTACTTGAGGGGAAGGAGCCTTATGACAGGCTTCCCACATCTGAAGGTTTATTGGAGGGGAGTGACTCACTATGCGTCTCCAAGGAAGACAATGTAAGGAGAGAAGAGCTTCAATTACAGGAAAAGGATTGGTTCGTGGTCAAGAAATAACTTCCTAGCTGACTGACTTCAACGTCTTGATCTTAAGCCCCCTTTCTGGAGGAGGGATCACTGTGTCTGTATGGATGAGGTCAGGGGAAGATGAGATCACAAAAGCTTTTCTAGGCACCTAGGGATGATCCTTATTCTAGGGATGAACAGTTAGATCAGAGAAAATGTCTGAAGTTCAAAGAAAAGATTGTGGTGCTGTTTCCACTGGAGGAGGGATCACTGTGTCTATGGATGAGGTCAGGGGAAGATGAGATCACAAAAGCTCTTCTAGGCACCTAGGGATGATCCTTATTCTAGGGATGAACAGATAGTTAGATCAGAGAAAATGTCTGCGGTTCAAAGAAAAGATTGTGGTGCTGTTTCCAGCTGCTCCTCTGCTTCCAAACAAACCTACTCACCTGTATCAGTAATATTACCATTCCATTGTGACTTCTAGGATGCAAGAGAAGGGTTCTAATTACTCATGTTAATTAGTATGCAGCAACAACTGACAAGTGTGTTTGGTATTACTAACCACCTTCATTGTATTTGACACCTACTAGGTATTTAATTGTAACTCCTTAAATAAATTGATTATAGGGTTAATTTTTAGTTCCACTCAAAGGCATTTTTCATTGATGCAATACTTCTTCTCTTTCTATTTATATGATGCAACAATCCTCTCTTTCCACTTGTTTTGCCCTCACTACAACTCTGAAAGATAGGCAATGAATATGAACAGTGAGACCTCCAACTATCAGCCCTAAGTTCTACCTGGCACATAATTCTCTAGCATACGTCTAGCTCTTTTCTGCCCTGGATGGCAGAGTTTAGTGTGTGAGCTGATCAAACCAATATCATCACTATAGCGTCAGTGTTTTCTTCCCTTTAAAAGGTCTCCTTTTTCTAGGACATACAGAAAATGAAGGTAGAGGGGATTACCTTATATTTCTCTCTAATCACCCTCCTGGCAATTATTCCTCAGGATTATGTCCTCTTCCCAGCTCATGCCAGTTTTGCAATGGGACATTTCTCATTTCATGGCTCAGGAAGTGATGATGTTTCTCCAGATTGATACCAGAGAGCATGAAAATGTGTCATAGGATACACTTTCCTCTACTTTTACATATATTTCTCTTAAAACCACTTCTTAAAGACTTACGGGTAGGTAAATAAAATAAATATACAATTAAAAATTGAAATTATCCTTTATAAATGAGTATTCTCATAGGCCAAGGTAAAAGTACGCCAAAAGACTTCATCAAATGGCCCCTTCTCAATAGTCTTAGTTTCTAAAGTTTTTCTCTGCTCTTCTCTATGAAAGCACATTCCTTTCTTATCTCTATGCATATCCTTTTCTAACAATATGGGCTGATCCTAATTCAGGACTTATGTCTTTCACCAAAGAATATATCTTCCCAATTCTACTTCATTGACTCTAGAATAATACCCTAAGGTCTCCAGTAAGTCAATTCATGGAGGTTGTTAATAGAATTTAGGGTAGCACAAGCACTCCAAAACAAGAATCTTTACCGTTTTTCCAGGAGTATGCACTATGGTACACATTTTAATATTTTAAATGGTCAGCAATTAACTGTTAGATAAGTGCCCTAGAATTTGCATATGTCTACAAACATGCACACACAGAGACATGCATATTTTCTACAACAAACAAGAATTCTCAGGAATAATAGAGGTTAATATCAGACAAAAGAAAATAGGTATATTTTTCTACTTTCTACTTATCATTAGTTTATTTGCTTACCCTCCCTCCTTTTCAAAGTTTGTTTCTTTCAGGTCTGCCAAGAATAAGAAACAGGCTCAATTCTGGACCACATACCTATGAATGAATACTACTTTAGCTTTAGAATAAAAGATTTTACAGATTGTAATGGCTCAATTAAGTACTTAGACATGAGTCCTTCCCCTTTGATTTACAGGGTTGGGAGCTGGTGGAATGAGGAGTAGTTGTGGAGTGTCATTCTTCTAGTTGGACATGGTGAATTTTGCTTCCTGACTTTGTTGCTATGTGGTCTTGGAAAAATTGACTTAATATCTCTGGGTCTTAATTTCTTAATTGTAAAATAAAGATAATAACTTTTCTTACAGAATGTTTAGGAAAATTAAAAATGATAATGTCTTTAGGTTAACATGTTGTATATGCACAGTGAATGTTCTGTCTCCCTTCTTATTTTCTCTCCATTCTCTTCTCTTTCACTGGCTAAGGCCTTGTGGGAAGGAAAGACTGGTTTGGTCAGGTAGATGATTGCAGACAAGCTGGATATTTATATTCTTCTAGAGCTTTTTCAATTACCTGCTTGTTCTGAAGGATTTCAAGAAATATAGCTAAAGAACTCTCATTCTCTGCATGGTCAGCATGGTATTACACACCCTGTTCCTGAAATAAGTTCCAATTTAAAGAACCTCCTCTCTTTTATGCTTGGCACAGAGACCTGAGGCCAAAGGAATGTCAGGAAGCTCATTTTATTACCAATTACCAACATCATCTTAGGGTGATTTTTAATTTCACTAAGAGAAATGAAAAAGACTAAATCTTATGAATTACAATCTATAATAATAAAAGTGTAATATGCTAATTAGACTGGACAACCTTCCGGATGACCTTCTGGATGACCACGCTATGACACCCACTGGCACCAGGTCAGTCAAGGCAGCTGTGATGTGATTGGTTGGGGGCCCGGCCATTGCCCCATGATCGCCGCAGAGGGAGGCCCAGGCCACTGTGAGGGAAGCCTGGGTCTGGGTGCCTGAGGGAAGCCAGTGCCAGTAGCTGGGTGAAGGAAGGCCTACTCTTGCATGAATTTTGTGCATCGGGCCTCTAGTCTAATATAAATGACTTTCAACATTTACATTGAAGAGTTCAATCTCCAAAAGTTTATACATAGTAAGGTGATTTCAAATTCAGCTGCCTGGGCTCTGACTCCTGGTCCTGAATTGAGGTGGTGTAGGGAAGGAAATGGCACTGGGAAAGGAGGGAGATGGCTGCTTCCCTGGCCCAGGTAAAGGGAGAGGCCATGGCACTCCTTAGTTAATTCCATGTCAACTGACTGTCTGCTCTTTGGAAAACTTTGCTATTGATTTGTTTTATAGAACTTTTATAGAGTTTATTATATATGACATAAACTACTTCCTATCCACAATTTTTTTTTGGTGGGGGGAAATAAATTATAAACTTATGGGAAAACATTTAGGTAAAAATGAAAAAAAAAATGTTTTTGGGAAAGGGCTACAGGCCGCATGTGGTCTCTCAAAGCCAAAATAATTCTTCCTTCTCTAACAGCTTTAACAAGGAGAGATGCCACCCTTCAGACAGATTCTGAAACTCATGACTCGCCAGGTGCACTTTGTTTTTCCCCTGAAGCATATGCCAAGACTTGCTCTTCATTTTTATGGTCAACTACCTACTGGACACATAGGCTTCAGGCACACATAGGTCACTACCAATTTCCTGACACTAATGAGCCATACTCCCTGTCTGGCCTACTCCTTCTTCTCTAACTCCCAATAATCACAATGCCTCGCCCTAGCCAGTTTGGCTCAGTGGAGAGAGAGTTGGCCTGCGGACTAAAGGGTCCCATGTTCGATTCTGGCCAAGGGCACATGCCCGGGTTGCTGGCTTGATCCCCCCCAATAGGCAATGCGCAGGAGGCAGCCAATCAATGATTTTCTCTCATCATTGATGTTTCTATTTCTCTAGCTCTCTCCCTTCCTCTCTAAAATCAATAAAAATATATTTTTTAAAAAGATACATGACACATGGTAGAGACCTACCATGAAATCTTTTTTTGCTAGGATGATCACAAGATGGTTGGCATAAGTCTCCACGTGTATTCTCCACAATTTCAGCCATAACTGGAAGGAAAGGGGTGAAGACAGCAAACAGTGTTCCTCTTGTGTACCTATTTTCTTTCTTTCAGTTAAAATAAATCCAGGAATATACCTAGCAGAATTCCTTTTATATCTATGTTTCACTGGCTAGAATCTAATGATCTGCTGGGAGAGATATGTATTTTTCTTGTTTTTTTGTTTTGTTTTGTTTTTGTTTTTGTTTTTTTACTGTGTACCCACTGAGGCAGCCCCACCTGATTGGGAACAAGGGAAATGACAATTGGGTAGGCAACCAACCTTGTCTGCCAGAGCTTTTAATGACCTCAAAGTTTATAAAGTATAGACAATTGCTCATTTTATCTACAGAATTATTTTTCACTTGGGAATTTTTACACATACATTTTAATAAACTGCATTGATTTAACCCATTGCTATTTAAATTATATAGTCTTTTCCATTAGGAAACATATATCCTCAGATACCTAGCTTTGTTTCATTCTCTTTGAAGTAAAATAAAATGGGCAAATAAAATAAAAAGTGGTTATTGTACGCTTTAATCCAAACACAACTGGTTTCTCCAGCAGTTGTCCTGAGAAACATATTGAATAAAACAGGGTGAAAGAAAAATGGAGCTGTAAGCTGTGCCAACCAATTTTCAGCATTGCTGTAGAATAGTCAAGTTCACTAGCCATAGGTTGCAGAATTTTTCTTCTTAAGAAGACTGTGGTAACATCTCATTACCAAAGTTCATTGAAAGAACAGATCACCAATCAGATTAACTTTATTTGGCATCATGAGGTCTAGTTTATTTGAGCCTGGAGGCTTGAGTTCATTTACCACAACTCAATGCTGTCTTATAGTCTTTTTTCCTATTTGAGTTTTGATTTCACCTTCAAAATTTTTAGTTTTCTGTAGTTTCCAGACTACAGTCCTTGGTAGAGCAGTCAGGAGTGGCATTCTGCCTTCTCTCTGACACTGGTTAACCTTACTACATCTTTACCAAACCCGGATAATTAAAATTTAGATTTGTACCCTTAGAATTAAAGACTGGTTCGGATACATACTACATCTATAATCTTGATTGAATCATGAATTTATTTAAATATCAATTCAGGCTTTGTTATTTGTTTTTTTTCATTAGCACTATAGTGATTTGAGTTCATTTTAAAGTTTCAAAGTTTTCTTTGTAACTCTGTGGCCTTCTAGAGTCTAGGATATTATACTTTATTGTAAACAATTCAAATACAGAAATGTATAATGTAAAAATAAAAATTCCTTATAATTCAGTGCTCATTGCAGATAACTAGTGTGCATGTGTGTGTGTGCATATGTATGCATTTCATGACCAGGAGTAGGATAAAATCTTGTGTGTATGTACATTTCATAGGAGAAAGTGAGAAAGGAGTTAAGCTAAGTCCTCTGACAGATTTGTGACTAATTTGAAGCCATGACTCACACATTACGTTACATGTGTGAGTCAGCAGTCTCAGACTCGTGAATGTTTTCTGTCAATTAACTACATCCAGGCAGCTAACAGAGTAAAATCAAAAAATAGGAGGGAGAAGAGTGTTTATTTCTATGAGATCAACTTTGGAGTATAGCCATGGGATCTGGTATTAGAGCTCCTGGATTTGAATTCTAATTCTCTCTTTTACTTTTTTTTTTTTACCTTAAGTAATTTATTTAACGTTTTCAGGACTTTACATGCCCTTGACCGGAATCGAACCTGGGACCTTTCAGTCCGCAGGCCGACGCTCTATCCATTGAGCCAAACCGGTTTCGGCAGGACTTCATTTTCTTATCTGTAAAATAGGTATAATAACAGTATCTCTCTCAAAGGGCTATTATGATGATTAAGTAAACCAATGCATGTAACAGGAAGTTGGTGACTTATTGCTAAGATTCACAGTGGTGGTAAAATAAAGGAGAATTTCTCCTGATTCTATTGTACTCTTAGAAACTAATTATGAACTCTACTACTTTACAGATGTTGGAGCTGAAGACCAGAAGGAGGACATGGTTTTTCCAAGTTTATTCTGATAATTAATAATAGTGTTAGCTCAATGCGTTTTTGTTTCCTAGTTTCTTCATTTATGTAAATTAGAATAAGTTTGCTATGGGAGACATCTCTGGGTAATTACCTTTCAAAGATATCAGTCCTTTGCAGTGGGACTTGTAAAATTGGGGACTTCTATATTAGGTAGAGTAGCCCTCTCTGATTGAGTTCAACTGGCTGGTAAAACTTTATCACCCTGCCCCTGAATTTCTCATCTTTTCTTGGGTTTAGATTAGATAATGAATATTCTTCTTAAGGCTTTCTGCGTAAGGATAAGGACAAGACCCACAAGACTATGCAAGTCATCTCAGACCAAGGCTGTTTTTTGACAAAAGTGCTAAAAATAGTCCTATATCATAACTGGAAGGGAACTTACCTTAGAGACCTAAGAAAGGGGTAACCATCACACAGTCAACTCATGGCTGGGTTTAGAACATAATTTTCTCACTTCTAATTCATATAAAGTCCTATCTGGTTCTCTGCCTCTCTACTATGAGCATCTTTGTTTACTTAATACCCATTCACAGGATCCCCATTCCCTAGATTCTGGGATTAGATCTGATAGCAGTCAAGAACAATAATAGACCCTTTGCATGAGTCCATTGAGTCAATCTGATTGCTGAGTCTTTTGTTTGTTTGTTTGTTTTGGGTAATTCAATTTAATATTTATAACTAAATTCCTTACCTTTTCTCAGTTTTCATATACCTCTGATTTGCACCCAATTTTCTAGTAATATAGATTTCCTGCTCAGTTCATCAGTGGTCAAATTTCTTTCCTGGGACTCCATTTCTTTGAACTTTACGTGGCTCCAAAATTATTGCCAGACCCTTCCAAGGATGTCCACCAGAACTGTGGAGCTAACTGAATCTCTGTTAACTAGATATCCATGAATAATTTACCTACCCACATGCTCTGATATGTACATACTCTGGAACTTCAACGAATTTGAAACTTAGAGTGTATATACATTTGTATATCTTGCTTGTTCTTTACCCACATGCTCTGATATGTACATACTCTGGAACTTCAATGAATTTGTATACATATGTATATCTTGCTTGTTCTTTCTTCTGTAAAATGAATTATATTTTGAAGTCTATCTTATGGTTATTCTCACATTCCTTCTTACTGGTTCCTAAATAATCAGTCCTGCATGCTTCCCATGGTATTACCTTTAGATCTAGGTTCTTAGAAATTTTCCCACTAATCTGATACGTCCTCTGGAATTTCTGTATTAATGTATAAAGTATCATGCTCTTTCTATTCCTTATATGTAGGAGGCAAAAACCTAGGGCACAATATAAGTTTTGAGGATAATTTGGAGAACTTTGTGCTCTCACTATGGATTGTACAGTGGTGCTTCTTCAAGACCCACCTGGCCCCTGTTTATTTTTTTTGTTTTGTTTAATTTAGTTTGTTTCTTTTTCTGTTCTTATAATATTTGGTATTTCAAAACATTTGTATTTGGGAATATTTGTCCTCATTTTGTCTCCTTTTGTGTTTTCTTAAAGTAAGCTTAATAGATGAATACAACCTTTGTATATACAGAAATCTAATAGAGTAGTGAAATACTCTCCCACATTCTCCTAAAGTTAAAATTCCTCACAGTCACCTGGAAATCCAATGGAGAGGGGAAATTAGATTAGGGAAAAGAGAATAGCAGGCTGCATCCCCCTATCGCCTATAGGCTCTGTTGGCTCAAACATCATGACTATAGCTTTGACTAGGAGGTGGCAGCATGGAAATCAGCATTGTGTTTCCCAGGGACTCCGGCTTCCATAAATTCTGTGAAAGGCTCATATTTACAAAGTCATTGATAAAGGAGGGCACCCTCTACCCTTCCTCACTGGGCATATTTTATACACAGGACTCCTTCAATTTATCTCCAAATCTTAGTGTAGCCCCTGAATTCTTTGTGAGGCAAACAACTTGTTGTCTATCCAAGACTGAGTTTAACGTTTTTATTTTTTGTGTGTATGCTATGGATTCACCTAACCCTAAGTGAACTGGGTTTGGAACATTGTTGCGTACACAGAGCCCTCCACATTTAGAATGAAATTAATTCTTCCAGATGCTATTGAAGAAGTTGCTATAATCCATTGAGCACTTAGTATCTATCTTTGGATTAAAGTAAAGGCAGATATGATTAATTTTTTTTCATATTTTTGTATCTCTCTGGATGTAGCACAAAATCTGGCTCAGGAAAGAAGTAACGTGTAATTTCTGAATTCAGTAGATGATTGGTTAAGCAGGCTCTCAGGCATTGCCATGCAGGCTAACTGGAGAAAAATCTTGACCTAACTTCTAAAGAATCTGTCTTGAATTATACCCACTATAACTTTATGCAATACTATATTTAATGAAAAAAATAGCCAAGTGAGGACTTAGGTCAATAGTCAGTTATAGTAGATATTTATTAAATATTTGTTAAACAAGTGAAAAACTTCAATCACAGGTTTGCTTTGCACAACAAATTATAAACTCAAAGTAGGGGAAATGGAGTGAGTTGTAGTAAACGTGCTGAGGAGGTTGGCAAAGCAAACATTGCATTGGACAAATTGAAGGAAGGTTATATTCATGGCTATTGTGATAGAGGAGAGAGGCCAGATCTCAGTTTCAACTCAACTTGGCTAAAACAAAGGGTGGGAGGGTTTCTCAACAGTGGGGTGATCCAGTGAAAAATTATTGGCAGACATTAGGGGATAGTCATAAACTATCTTTTTTTAAAAACCATCTTTATTCAAAGTAAAAATAAGTTTCTCATATCTCTAAGAAAGAAGGGAGTTTTGCAACTTGGAGCAAGCAAGATTCCCACTGAAATTAGGCTTTTACCGTTTTACAGAAACTGGGAATAGGAGCGCTATCTTCCTCCATGGCTATATTTTAGATGAGATCAGGCGCGTTCAGGGTGGAATGGCCACAGATCGTGGCTACATTTTAAAGAGATGTCTTCCAGGTCGTTGGGAAAGACAGTCCTAAATTATAAAACCAGGCAAGAGGCCTTTAAGAATATTTACATCTCAAAAGGCAGAGAAGGAATTTACAAGTGTTTAAAGAAGATGCCTAAGAAAAGAAATGTGGGGAGAAGTCTGTCTAAACTTTAGGTAAGCAGAGGAAAATGCTAAGGCCATGGTCAAGGCCTCAGATGACCCAGGAGTTAGTGGAACTTGCCCTGTTTTGAGTGTCAATCTGCTGCCTTCTAGATGCAGCTCCGCTTTAAGCCCTTGGCAGCCCTGGCCATGTCACTTAACTTCTCTAAGCATACTTTAGGACAGATGAGAATAACAGGAACTGTTCCAGCTCCTTCACAGGTCTATTGTGACATTCTAATTGCATCAGATTAGAGAATGCTTTGTAAATGAAGGTATTGGCCCTAGCCCATTTGGCTCAGTGGATAGAGCTTCGGCCTGCAGACCAAAGGGTCCCAGGTTCGATTCCTGTCAAGGGCACATACCTCAGTTGCAGGCTCCTTCCTGGCCTGGGTCTTGATCTGGGCTCGTGCAGGAGGCAACAAATCAATGTGTTTCTCTCACACTGATGTTTCTCTCTGTCTTTCCCTCTCTCTTCCACTCTCTCTAAAAAGGCAATGGAAAAATATCCTTGGGTGAGGATAAAGAAAAATTAAGGTATTGCGTTGATGTACTGGGAGGAGGGGCTGAAATTATTCTATTTTCTTAAGACTCTGTCCCTATCTCAGAGCCCTCAAGTCTATCTTCTGCATTCTGGGAGCTCCTAGAACTTTTGCTTGTGCCACTTAATGAATCAGAGAAGGCACCTTGAGATCGTCTTGTTCAACCTCATAATTTTATATCAGAGGATACCGAGTTCTTTAATAAAGAAGGAGCTTGCCTTTGGCTACACCTAAGTCATGGCAGAACTTAGGACTCCTGACTCTATTCACTGCACAATAATGCATAAAACTTTCACGGACAAATCAAGCCTTTTCCCCAGGGAGCAGCGCTGAATGTCCCCTCTCTAGGAAGCCACCTTTACTCTGGGACTTCTATTTATATTACCCTCCACTCTTTGTCTGATTGCTGCTTTGACAGTGTTAAATTGTTTCTGTTGCCAGTTACCCAAGGTTGCTTTTTCCATGTCTCTGTGTCCTTCTGGAGCCTTGGACATCCAGAGGCAGAGCAGCCTGTCTGACCACACAGAAATGGGATTGCTTTTCTGGGCGCTAGTACACTGATCTCTGCTTACCTGCCGTGGTTTGCCCTTTATCTCGCAGATAAAACTGAAGATTTGATGTTGAGATGATGACCCGGAGGCCCTGATGTGAGAACTGCAGCAATCTGGGCAGGGTGACCCCGAACTTGATCCCTAGAGGCCCGTCCAGCTAATCCCTACCTTGTCACTCCCAGCCCCCATCTCAGGAAGTCAGGCAGTGAGGTTGGTGATGTTGGTGTGGGGGTGGGAGCTGGCCTCTGTCAGCTGGTGTCTGTTTTCACGACAGATGGTGGGTGATGACGTGGCTCTATTGTCCTCTCTTGCCTGCCCTGAAGGGAGATTTCTTTTGCCAGCAAACGTGCTATACTTCCAGAGGAAATAGCATCTGTCTCTGAGGAGGGGTCCAGAAGGCATTGCTATTCTCTCCATTCCATCCTGTGGCCTGCAAGTAACTTTAACTCTGAAAGGCCCAAAGGTAACCTGTTGCTCCCAGTCAGCTCTAAGGGCTAGACTCGAGCAAAGGAACAAGTTTAACTCTCAAAAGGAACCACTAACATTAGTCATGAGGAAGAATGTTTTTTGTGGTTTTTTTTTTTTTTTTAATATAAGGGGTATTGGATATGACTTCATGAGCTCAAAAATTTGTTGATAATTGAACCTACTTCTCTATTCCATGCTCTTTTCTGATACCCTCGCTCCCCTGTCCCAACACTATGATATATTTTTCTCTAAGTTTGTTCAGTAAAATGTTTTATTCTAGATAATGGGAAACACTTTATGATGGTTTTCAGAGAGCTCCGTGTTGCTTAAATTTTAGCATGCATCAGAATTGCTTGGAATGTGCTTGTGTGGAGGGGAAGGGTAAGAGAGCTTGCTAAGGTGCAGCTTTAAGGGCTAAATCAGCAGATTTTTATTCAGTAGGCATGGCTACTCTGGCATATGCAATATTCCAGTGATAGTAAATTTGAAAAATATTTCCTAGAGTTTTAGACTGAGACTATTCATTTAACAGATTAAAAAAAAAGTAAGTTTTGAGGAGAATAAAATGGGAGAAAAGGTTGGGAAACTTGTTGCAAGTGGAGGACAGAGGAAGGAGAGAAGAGATATATGTATAAGTAAATGAGAGAAGAAAGAAAAGGGTTTTGAGAATTAAAGAGCTCAAGCACTGTGGAAAAGGAATTCCTGAAGACCTTAGGATGAAGGGTGAAGTAGAGAAATTTGGCAGCTCCATCTAATGTGTCAGTACTTAGGATGCAGGGACTTCAAAATAATACTATTACATTTTTCTTTGGATTAAACTAGAATCAAAATGACTTTGGTTTATGGAAGCTGTTGAGCTTAGAGCCTAAAACTTGGAATTTTACTTCAGGACCATGGAGATTGTAGGGCCTTGAGATACTCCTGCTCATATGCAGCTACCAGAATAATATTAGTGATAACAATGATCATTTATATTTATAGAATGGTATAGTAGTTAGGATATCAGTTTAGTTACTATATCAATAAGTCCAAAATAATTGTGGCTTAAGATAGAGATTATTTCTCTTGAACATGCAGCTTTTATTCGTCTCTGAGATGGTTGCTCTTGCTACTGCCATCACAGTCACATTCCAGCCAGGGGGAAGGACAGTGATAGAGGGAGGGAGTATGGGTGGAACATTTTATGCATATGGGGGGGAGGGGATATGGGTGGAGGGAGTATGGGTGGGCACCAGGTGTATGGGTGGGCTCACAAAGAGTGTGATCTGTAAGTTATCATATGACCTGAACTTTGCCACACAGCCATCCATGGCTGTAAGAGATGCTGAGGGGCCATATGCCAAGCTGTACCTTGTATTCTAGATAAGAACAGAAAAACAGGTATTAGTGAATTTCAGTGGTCTTTCCCACAAGCAGTTTAGGTTTCTAAAACCTAACACATGAATCATATCTTATTCTCGATGTGAGACAAGTAATATGGTCAGTATGATTTCTCTTTTCAGATGAGGAAATTAGACATTGTAAGTAATAAGTGGCCAATTTTGACTTTGAACTCAAACAGGTCTTTCTACTATGCTGGATATTTTCCATTAAAACAGGGCAAAGATGAAGCTATCCTGACCTTTCTGATTGTACCCAGTCACTAAATACAACGAATCCTCCAGGCACTCATTTAGGAAACCCCCTTTTGTTTTCTTCCCACCCCACCCCATACTTATATTTCTCTAGACTTGGAGAGAGATTTCTAGGTCCCTCACTTTGAGCTCAACAGCTGCCAGCAACCAGGGCTTTATTTTGTGGTTATTTTAATGCAGGTTTTGGGAGCAGCCTCTCTGTTTAATCGCTGGCAGATGAACTCACAGTGGAGAGAGTGGGAGTGATTTACGAAGACTTGCTGGCTGTAGGAGATTGGACAGTTGTTAATCTTTTGGGCTGATATTTAGGGAGCCCATTTTAATCAGAATTTATACAGGAATAATCCTTTCTTTAAATTCTGGCCCAATTCCTCCAATAATTGCAATCAGGGCAGCACTCTTTGGAAGGCAGTGTATTAATATGAAGTTTAATGGGATGAAACAGACGGGGTGAAATAGTCCCAGAAAAGAATCCAAGAAGAGTTCTAAATGACACTCTTGCATAACTTCAGGCTCCATGGCTGAAGGAGTTTAATATCAGTATCCTTTCACCTGTGTCTAGGAGGGGCTTATAAAAGTTATCCTACATGAGACCCTGGGGAATGAGAACAAAATAAAGACCATCATGACTCTCTAGAAAATGTTCCTTTTGGAAATCCTATATAATAAAGAGGTGATATGCAAATTGACCATCACACCCTCACACAAGATGGCTGCCCCCATGTAGTCACAAGATGGCCACCCCCCTTTTATCACAAGATGGCTGCCACAAGAAGGCTGGCAAGGGAGGGCAATTGGGGGTGACCAGGCCTGCAGGGGAGGGCAGTTGGGGGCAATCGAGCTGGCAGGGGAGGGCAGTTGGGGGTGATCAGGCCAACAGGGGAGCAGTTAGGCATCTATCAGGCTGGCAGGCAGAAGCAGTTAGGGGCAATCAGGCAGGCAGGCAGGGGAGCGGTTGGGAGCCAGCAGTCCCTGATTGTGAGAGGGATGTCTGACTGCTGGTTTAGGCCTGATCCCATAGGGGTCGGACATCCTCTGAGGGGTCCCAGTTTGGAGAGGATGTAGTCTGGGCTGAGGGACATCCCCCCCCAGTGCACAAATTTCATGCACTGGGCATCTAGTAACATATAAAAGAAACCAAGATTATTTAAAAATAGGTCTATAGAGGAGGCTTCTTATGGTACAGACACTGAATAAATGCACAATTATGTTTGTGTGGGGAAGTGGGTATCACTCAACTGCAAGGCAACAGCCCAAGTATGTTAATTTGGAACCTTTGAGTAGTCAATGCAGAGATATGATTAGACAAGCAAGAGATTTTGGTGGTGAGAAATGCCTATGAAGGGTCAAGGAAGGAGAACATGTGTAGGAAGGAAAATCCCTCTGACCATGATGCAGGTCTGATACCTTTGAAAGGAGATAAGAAGGAAGTAGAATTGTGCAGGAGAGACTCAGACTGTAGCATAGTTCTAAGAAAGTTTTATCTATGTCAGTGGTAAGTCCCTGAGCCAAAGCTGTCTGTAGAAAGAGTCCTGCACGCTGTAGGACCTCTGCTGTGCTTAGACGTCATGGGGGAGCTCCACGGGAGTAATGTGGCCTCCCTGCAGACACCGTGGGCATCCAGAAAGACAAAAGCCAGGGCTGTCAGCCAACTATACTCCCTGCAGTAGGTTCTCTTGCAGAAGACCTCAGTAGTGAATTTCCATGGCCACCACACCTAGGTTCTCTGTTGTTTGACTTCTTTGGGGAATTTCCTCCCCTATCTGAGCTTCAGTTTCCTCGTTTATAAAACAAAATGGCTAGAGCCAGGCAATCCTTAGGTCCTATGCATCTCTTTCAACCTCTGATTTTACTAAGAGTCTCAACCTGCAGTTCCTAAAGGGCAGGGACACAAGCTGGCGAAGGTTGTAGTGGAGGGAAACGTGCTGATGGCTGGCAGGAAAGACAGATCATTCTGTCTGATGCCTTCTTTCTGGCACAGCCCTCTCCCCTTTCTGTTCCCTGTGTTCCAGCCTGGGCCAATGGCTGGGCCGGCCACAGCTTCAGCCTAATCTAATCTAATCTGTCAGAGAGGTAATGAACTATAAAAGTGTGGATTTAATTACAATTACAGGGGAGTTTTGTGTTGGCTGGAGTCTGGTGCTAGCCAGAGAATAGACACACTCAGGCTAAGCTGAAAAGCCCCATCTGTGCTACAAAGGTCTGCCCGTTAGGGGCTGGGCAAAACCTTATTAAATACAATGAAGAAAGAACGGTACTCATCAATGATTTTTTAAAGGGGAAAAAGTATTAACTTTTTATATTTTTGTCCTTTTTAAGAACAGGACTAAAGGAAAGAAATTTTTCTATGATTTTCTTACCCTATTTCTCAGGCAGAACCCAGATATACCCAGAGCCTTTATGACTCTGACTTTTTCTTCTCTGTCAAAGACTCTTGGGTACACACCTCTCATACTTCTCCTCTCTTTTTTCCCTAAAAGGCACAGATTTAGGCCCTGGAGTAGCCTATTCTTTGGACTTCAAGAAAAAAAATCTCATTCTGTTGAAACCCCTGCAAATTTTGTCAGAGCTTGAGGGGCATTCATTCTCCCTTTAGCTCTGTAGTCCCAAATTGTACCCATCTTTCAAAGTCGGGCTTACTGGCATTGCCTAAGAATGCAAGTCAGAGGACATGTGATCTGTCCTTCTCCCCTAAGCCTCCATTACACTCCTAACTCTCCCAATGGAATCGATCACATTTTGCCTTGCATTAGAAATATTTACATGCTTTTAAAACTCATTTTTCTTATCTCCTTTACTATGCTGTAAACTCTTTGATCATGAATTTTTAAAACTAATCTTTATATCCTTTGCACCATGCTCATCTTTAATTAGTATACAATAGTCATTAAATACAGGCTTCCTGAGAAGAATTACATATTTGAGAAAGATCATCTTTGTCCTCTTTTACTTTTTTGCTACCCTTCTTTCCTTAATTTCCCTTTCCAAAGGGAAGATTGAGCAAACCAATAAGAAATGACGTGATTTTTAAAAAGTGAATTTTCATGCCATTTGCTCTTCCCTTCTTCCCTTGCCCCTTGACCTGACTATAATTATTCTTTCCTGAAATGTTATAAGTTAAAGTATATGTTTGAGGAGACCCACAGTAATATATGGTTTCCCTGAAATTCTATATAAACTTAGTTACAAAACTGTCTCATATTTATCCATCCATATGATAATGTGGTAATATTCTTCAGTCCGCAGACTGATGCTCTATCCACCAAGCCAAACCAGTCAGGGCGGTAATATTCTTTATATATTATACATATTTTTAATTTTTAACTTTCATTAAATAAGTAATAAAAATATCCTTCATCCCAGTTCTACCTCTTACTGGTAATGTGATCTTGGGCATATAAGACTTCTCTGTGCCACAGTTTCCTTATCTTTAAAACAGATATAATAATTTTATCTTCTTCAAAGATCTTTTGTGAAAATAAAGTGTGATAAAGCAAGTGCTATATAAGTATTTGACATGTTTAGTTCTGTTATTGTAAGAGATTATTAAAAACAGAGAAGCAAACTTAAAATTATATCTGTAAATTATTCATAATTCATTACTGTGTGTCAGATTTCTTGGAAGAATTTTTAAGTAGCTAAGAATAAAGTGAATTTTTTTTTCTTCTTTCAATGTATACATCTGTGTAAGAGACTAAACCAATAATATTTTCAGATGTAAAACAGACAGCTGGACATGTGTCCTTACACAGGGTGTCACATTGGACTGATCTAACATGAATTGAGGGGCACCTGGATTATGTCAGGAGTAAGAATTCATGTACTCGATTAGGGAGTGGGGACCATACATGGGAAGGCTTCTGCCTATTTTAAAATCAAGCAAATAACATGAAAATCAGATGCAAAATAAAACCCAGATTAGCATATAATCACATTAGCAGACTAATTGAGTCAGGAGCTCAGCACTTTGGGTAATAAGGTTGCACCCTTCAGAGGGAGAATAAGACAAAGTCCAAATTGTTTATCCATCCTTCTATTTCAATGCAGAGCAGAGGGTCCTGGGACCAGATGTGACCAGGGTCCCATCCGGGCAGTTAGCACAGTATCACTTACTCTAGGGGACCTCTAAGAGGGGATTAGGGGTCATAGACTTAGTGTGGAAACCCCCAAGGCCTGAGGGATTAACATTTAATGCAGCCAGCTTTTCAGAAAATTGGGCTCAGATGAGGATCTACCTCCTTTATTTATCTTTGTTTTGCAAAAGCTGTAAGAGTGAGGGGGTTTCTTTTTCTTTTCACACAGTGAAGCCTATTCTATCCTGAGAAGATAGGGACATTGGTTCTACAAGTATTTGGCAGCTCTGAAATTTGGCTTTTGTTCATTCTGCTCAGTTTCCTCACCCTCTCCTCCTAGATGTCTAACCCCGAATATTTTAATTAGAACTAGTTTCTTTATTCTTCTTAAGTTCTGAAAGGAAACAGCAAAATAAGTCCTACATCCTAGCACCCTCAATTTATTTGAAGCAGTTGTTAATATTGCCACCTATGCTTTCAGTCATTCAAAGATATCTCTTTAGTGCTTCCTATATATAGACCAGACACTTCTGTGCTCCATTGCCTGTCACTGCACTCTATTGGAGAACACTGCAATAAAACAGACTAGAACTTAATGCAACCATATACTACATTGACTGTAACTCACCCAGTTTAATTCCTTCAACTTTATTGATGAGTAAGATAAGTTTATGAGATATTTAGCTGGGTGTTCATGATCCTAAATCTAGTTATTGGATGACAAAGCCATACTCCAAATTATTCACTACCATAACAGTATTCTTTTCACTATACCGCCCTTCGTACAATTATTTTATTTTAATTTTCCCTTTTCTATTTTTAACATCTCATGAAGTTGAAGTACTTATAACCTATCTGCAGAAAATAAGTTTCAACTGAAATGGAACATTTTGTCCCCATTAATTTTCTTCCCAAATGTGCATATACTTTATCTAAGGAGGTCAGACACTTCGGTGAAATACTCATATTTCCTACCGTTTTCTCTGAGGCAAAGGAAAAGTACAATAGCAGAAAATACAGGACAAGTTTCTCAGTAAGTCTGCAAGCTAATGAGATACATAGGAGTTTCTAGACCGAATTTTAGAGTTAGACAGGGTTCCCAAAAACACTTATGATATTTACTACTTGTGTGGCAATGGGCAGCCCCATACCTGGACTTTAGTTTTTCTCACCAGTAAATTGTGAGGTGTGACGCTCATAGGATGGTTTTGAAAACAAAGAGTGTTATATATGTTAAAGTGGTAGGCACATGGAAGGCATCAACCAAATAGCAGTTTGTAAGCAAATTTATTAATTTACCTGCCTTGTACTCTGTGGACATGGCATGAAGGTAAAGGAAATTGAAAAGGAGAACACAACACAAATTATGCTCCAAAGTAATCTATTATCAAAATTCAAAATTCAAGTTCACAGGCAGAATCCCAGTATCTGGTTCTGCATGTAAGGAGTTTGGAAGTTGACACTCTGACCTAACAGCTGAAATACTGAACAAATTTGCAAGAGAGAAAAGGACACAAGTAAACTGTCCCCAAGATTAAAGAGACATACAGGCAAATACAAGTCATCAAGGTTTACCAGAGCACAGACGCACTAGAGAAGCCACTTTAGGAAGCAGGGCCAGGAGGAAAACTGGAACTGCAATTGAAGAACTGCTGGAGGCTCAGTGTGGACAACTCTGAGACCTAAAAACTTCAGGGGCACTCAGTCAAAAGGGGGCCCTCACACATCTGTGACATTTAACTCTATCAGTGGTTCTCAACCTTCTGGCCCTTTAAAACAGTTCCTCATGTTGTGACCCCCAACCATAAAATTATTTTCGTTGCTACTTCATAACTGTAATGTTGCTACTGTTATGAATCGTAATGTAAATATCTGATATGCAGGATGGTCTTAGGCGACCCCTGTGAAAGGGTCGTTCGACCGCCAAAGGGGTCGTGACCCACAGGTTGAGAACCGCTGCTAAGGGTTCATCACCAATATGTGTAATATTGGTGATGTGTATGGAGGGGCTTGTTTAAGGAAGAGGTCAGGTCAACCATGACCAAGTAGTGTAGTGCCAGTCTAAGGTGCTTGGACTTGATCCTCCTGGCAAAAGGGAGTCATTGGTGTTTCTTCAAACGGAAGTGACAAGATTCAATATCAGTGGCTGGTATCCTGGCTCAGGGAATGGCTGTTTTGCTGAAGGTGATCTTAACAAGCCAGTGTGTGCTGGAGGAGTTTTAGTTCAGTCTTTTAGGGAGATACGTTTTCTCTGAACTGGGCTCAGGGAGACTTAGGTTACTCAGAGCCTCCTTGATGGATAGGGAGTGGGTTGGAGGCAGGTGTGGCTCATCCATGTTCTGTCCCCAGACCCTGGATTCCTTTCCTGTCTCCACAGGCCCATGAGAAACTTTCTCAAGGTGCCAGTCTGGTATTCATACCCCATCTGTCATGATCTCAGTTGTAGTCCTGACTCTCATTAGAGGGATGGGCAGCCCCTTTCAGGGCTACCCCACCCCCCTTCCCCTCACCCAGCCTCCACACCCAAACAATCTGACTGAGTCCGTTGATTGTTTCCTATGGAAATCAGTCATGTGCAGCCCCAGGAGGAATAGTGCTGCTCTCTTGTATTCATTTCCTTCCAGCAAGGACTGGCATTGGGGAGGGTACTTTCTAGCCCTTCACATATGCCTGACAGAGAAGGGGACAGAAAAATAAAAGGGAGGCCTGGAGGGACTGAGAGTGGTGTAGGGTGAAAAAGGTAACAGAGTAGTAGCAACAGAATTGCTTGTGTAGGTCACAGGCAGTTCTGTTTGCCCACTTCAGATTTCTAGGGTTCTAACAACGGAGAGAGGCAACTTCATCTCCAACTGTCCTAAACATCAGAATGTTAATTAGTGAGGATATTAGCATGAAAGTCAGATAAAGAGACACCTCATTTGTTTTACTGTGACACTAACAACGATGCAAGCAAACAGACCTCATATAAGTTTGCAGGTCATTTTTTTATTATCTTTGTCTTGCGGGACAGTGCTGGATGAAATGTTTTTCCTTTAAATTGGTCAGTTACCCAGTGATGTTTGAAGAGCCAGAATGGTGGTGGTGTGCAGATAAAACTTCTGCAGGTTGACAACTGGTTTTAGGTTCCATCTGACTATTTGCTTCCAGCCCTCCCACATTACTTTCAAGCTAAACTAGAATTACTTTCTAACTAACCATCTCTCTCTCTCTCTCTCTCTCTCTCTCTCTCTCTCTCTCTCTCTCTCCCTCTCATCTGTAACTACATCTATCGACTAGACATTTTTTTATTCTTTCAAAACTGTGCTAGATATACCTTGTCCATAGCTTTTGCTTTCTATCACCCATCCCAACTTTTTGCAAAGAAAACAAACATAAATCACTGTGTGGTTATTGTCTTTTTAATCCAAAATTGATGTATTTATTAGGGAAAATTTTGATAATATGAAATCAGGGACATTCCTGCCAATCTGTGACATTTGTGTAAATTTGAGACTGAACTAGGCCCAGGGCCCAGGTGTTCTCCCCAAGGGGCAATATGGATGGATAATGGGGCTTGGGAGTTGGATTAGGGGGTGAGTGAATGCACAGACCCAGACAGCTGAGGTTTTTATTGGATTTCATTATTCGATTTGATTTGGGGAACTTGATTCATAGACACAGAATAACTCTGTTTCATTTTTTAGTTGGCCTAGTATTTACTTTTAGACAACATCTTATTAGAACACTTCACTTTTTAGAATTTATAAGGGGTTCCCCATTTCTTACTGCATTAAGTAGTAATATTGATAAGAGTCTGACATTCAAAGCTTCCACAAAACAGTCTTAAACTACCATTCTAATCATTTATATACATACTTCCTGATAATGAACTTTATGCACTTGCCAAAGCCAATCACATCCCCCCTCCCCCGTATTAGCGCAGACTCCACTTTTGGACTTTCCTAGCTCAGTGCTTTTGCTCCTGTGCATCACCCGCCAACCCACCTTCCCCAGCTGCTGTTTTTCTCTCATTTACAAACCTATCTCAAACGTGCCTTATTTCTTTTATTTTTTTAAATTGAATTTTTCTGGGTAACATTGGTTAATAAAATTATATAGGTGTACAATTGTATATACATCATCTGTATAATGATTGTGTGCTCACCTCCCCAAGTCAAATCTCCATACCCATTTACCCTTCATATAGTCCCCCATCCCCTTTTCCTTTGGTAATCACCATATTGTTGTCTGTGAGTCTTTGTGTTTTTTTCCTAAATTCTCTCACCTTTTTCACCCAGTCCTTCCCCCGCCCCTCTGACAGCTTTCAATCTGTTCTCTGTATCTGTGAGTCTGTTTCTATTTTGGTTGTTAGTTTGTTTTGTTCATTAGATTCCACATATGAGTGAAATCACACGGTACTTGTGTTTCTCTGACTGGCTTATGTCACTTAGCATATGCTCTCCAGATCCATCCATGCTGTCTCAAAGGGTACAATTTCGTTCCTTTTTATGGCTGAATAGTATTCCACTATGTAAATGTACCACAGCTTTTTTTTAATCTACTCATCTACTGATAGGCACTTGGGCTGCTTTCATAGCTTTGCTATTGTAAATAATGTTGCAGTGCACACAGGGGTGCATATATTCTTTCGAATTAGTGTTTCAGGTTTCTTTGAATATATTCACAGAAGTGGAATTGCTGGGTCAAAAGGCAGTTCCACTTTTTTCTTTTTGAGATAACTCCATACTGCCCTCCACAGTGGCTGCACCAATCTGCATTCCCACCACCAGTGCATGAGGGTTTCCTTTTCACCACACCCACAGCCAACATCATACTAAATGGGCAAAAACTACAAGCATTTCCTTTAAGGTGAGGAGCAATACAGAGATGTCTGCTTTCACCACTCTTCCTCAACACAGTGCTGGCAGTCCTAGCCGCAGCAATCAGAGAAGAAGAAGAAATAAAAAGCATCCAAATTGGAAAGAAAATAGTAAAACTGTCAGTATTTGCAGATGACATGATACTATACATACAGAATCCTAATATCAAAATAAAAAGCTTTTGCACAGCAAAAGAAACCGCCATCAAAATGAAAAGGGAACCTACTGTATGGGAGAACATATTTGCAAATGATACATCTGATAAGGGGTTAATATCCAAAATATATAAAGTACTCATACAACTCAACAAAAGGCAGACAATCTCAATAAAAAATGGGCAGAAGGCCCGAATAGACATATCTCCAAAGAAGACATACAAATGTCCAAGAGACATATGAAAAAAATGCTCAAAGTTACTAATCATCAGAAAAATGCAAATTAAAACTACAATGAGATATCACCTCACACCTGTCAGAATGGCTATCATAAAAAATCAACGAACAACAAGTTCTGGCGAGGATGTGGAGAAAAGGGAACACTAGTTCACTGCTTGTGGGAATGCAGACTGGTGTAGCCACTATGGAAAACAGTATGGAGTTTCCTCAAAAAATTAAAAATGAAATTTCTGTTTGACTCAGTGAGCCCACTTCTGGGAATATATCCTAAAAAACCCAAAACACCAATCATAAAAAATATATGCACCCCTATGTTCATAACAGCCTTATTTATGATAGCTAATATTTGGAAACAGCCCAAGTGTCCATCAGTAGATGAATGGATAAAAAAGGTGTGAGACATTTACACTATGGAATACTATGCAGCTGTTAAAAAAGGGATCTCTTACCCTTTGGACAGCATATATGGACCTGGAAAATATTATGCTAAGTGAAATAAGCCAAATTGAGAAAGATAAATATCACATGATCTCACTTATTTGTAGAATCTAATGAACAAAATATTGACCAACCAAAATAAGACCCGAAGCATGGAGGCATGGAACAGACTGACATACCTTGATGTGGGTTTGGGGGGACAAGGAGAGATAAACCAAAGAACTTATGTACTTATATGCATAGCACATGGACATGGGCAATAGGGTAGTGAAGACCTGGGGGTGGGTGGGTAGGGGCTGGGAAGAGGAGAGGGAAGGGGAAGAAAATGGGAGATATCTGTAATACTACCAGCAATAAAAATATATTAAAAAAAGAATCCTAACGATTCCACCAAAAAACTGCTAGAACTGATAAATTAATTAAGTAAAGTAGCAGGATACAAAATAAATATCCAGAAGTCAGTTGCATTTTTTTACATCAATAATGAACTATCAGAAAGGGAAATTAAAAAAAAGAATCCCATTCAAAATTGCTCTAAAAATAATAAAATATCTAGGAATAAATTTAACAAAGGATGTAAAAGATGTGTACTGAGAAAATTATAAGACAGTGAAGAAAGAAATTGAAGAAGATACAAATAAGTGGAAGTATATAATGTGTTCATGGATAAGAAGAATTAACATTATTAAATGTACATACTACTCAAAGCAATCTGTAGGTTAAATGCATCTCCTATCAAGATACCAATGGTGTATTTTACAGAACTAGAAAAAATATTCCAAAAATTTATATGGAACCACAAAAGACCCCAAATAGCCATGACAATCTTGAGAAAGAAGAACAAACTTGAAGTAATCATGTTACCTGATATTAAACTATACTACAAAGACATGGTAATTAAAATGGCATGGCACTGGCAATAAAAACAGAGACTTAGAGCAATGGAACAGAATAGAGAGCTCAGAAAAAAACCACGCCTTTATGGTCAATTAATATTTGACAAGTGAGATAAAAACATACACTAGAGTAAGGATAGTTTATTCAATAAATGGTGTTGAGAAAATTGAACTGATACATGCCCCCCCACCCCCCAAAAAATGAAACTAGACACCATACACAAGAATAAACTGAAAATGGATTAAAGACTTTATCTTTAGACTTGAAACTGTAAAAATCCTAGAAGAAAATATAGGCTGTAAAATCTCAGACATTCCTCATAGCAATATTTTTTGTTGTTGTTAAAATTGCATTTCTTTTTCTTCTTTTCTTAAAATTATTTTTTAAATATTATTTTATTGTTTAAAGTATTACAGATAGTAGTACATATGTCTCCTTTTTTTCCCCCCATTGACCTTCCCCCGGCCTCCTCTACCCCCCCGGCACATACCCTCACCCCACCCCCCAATGTGTCTTGTGTCCATTGGTTATGCTTATATGCATGAATACAAGTCCTTTGGTTGATCTCTTACCTCTGCCCGCCCTCCCCCCAACACTCCCCAGCCTTCCCACTGTAATTTGACAGTCTGTTCCATGCTTCTCTGCCTCTGTATCTATCTTTTTGTTCATCAGGTTATAATGTTCTTTATTGTCCATAAATGAATGAGGTCATGTGGTGTTTTTCTTTTACTTCCTGGTTTATTTCACTTAGCATAATGCTCTCCAGTTCCATCCATGCTGCTGCAAATGATAAGAATTCCTTCTTTTTTATAGCAGCGTAGTATTCCATTGTGTAGATGTACCATAGTTTTCTAATCCACTCATCTGTTGATGGGCATTTATTTTTTCTCTGATATATTGCCTCAAGCAAGGGAAACAAAAGAAAAAATAAACAAATGGGATTACATCCAACTAAGAAGTTTTTGCATAGCAAAGGAAACCATCAGCAAAATGAAATGGCAACCCACTGAATGGGAGAAAATACTTGCCAATGATACATCTGATAAAAGGTTAATATTCAAAGTTTATAAGGAACTTATACAATTCAACACCAAAAAAAAAAAAAAACCACACAAAAAAAATATATACATGTAGTGTAACTATAGTGTGAATTGCAATACCTTTCATCTTCCAACCTTGGATCTCTATTCACATGTAAAGTTAAAGGGTTTTGAGTCGATGATCTTTCACATGTATTGATTGATTGATTGGTAAAGTATTACAGATTCTTTCTAACTCCTTCACTAAGGGCACATTCATGGTTGCCGCAGGACAGGGGCTAGCCTTTCAAAAGTGTCTCACTCAGAATCTGTCCCATAAACATTTGTTTGTTTGAATTATAAACAAATGTGCAGAGTGTTCTTCACTGGGTGAAGTTCAAATCAAGCCTCTTTATCCCTCTGCAGAAATCCTGCTGTGCCTGCAGCACCCGTCCCTGGGCCTGGGTCACAGCTTGTGGGAGCTCCCTTTCCAGAGAGGCCTGCAGATGCGGGGAGGTGACAGATGGCTCAGCAGCAGCAACAGTTTGAGGAAGGAGTCACCAAGGGGAACCTGAGAAGGGCCTTGGTGTGTCAGGCCTTCCTCAGGAGCAGAAGGGAAGACCCTAGGGAGATATAAATACCAGGGTTTGTTTTGTAGACAGGCTTTCTTGGATTTGTGCTAAGGCAACAAGCGCAAAATAGAAAGCACTGCTGCCTCCTCTTATCAGCCTCCTTTTGTAACTCCAGGCAGGGTTCTTTCCCGATCTGGCTGGGCTGGGAAGGGGTCAGCGCTCTTCTCAGGGGCAGGCCCAAGGCCCTAACCTGACAGCTGAGCTCTGAGACGAGTTCTAGAATGCTGACTTCCAGGGTGAGAAGGATGCTAAGGGGCCACTGAGATTTGAAGGCCTGAGAGTCCAAGGCCCTGACATGGCAAGGGAAAGGGACCTGATATTTTTTGTTTCCAAGTCTACCTCTGGGCCAGTGACTAAATCTCAGGCTTAATCCCATGCTGTTGAGTCTGTTCACTCACGTGCAGCCCGGGGGCTAGCCCCTCCCTGTGGGGCCATTAACTCTGGAAATCCTCAGCCTTCCAAGCCTGTTATACCAGCTACTGCAGGATTAGACTGGCTGTCCACCCAGTGGCTGTGAGCGACCAGCAGCTTGGAAGGGCTGTGTTCCTCAATTGCCTTCTCTTCCAGATGTTGGCAGAGACACAGGGAGTGGCACCAAGAGGCCAGTCGTCCATCTCACCCTCACCAGACCCAGTCCAACATCTTATAACACTTTTCATGTAGGCAGGTTCTTCAGAGGCATCAAGCATATCGCTTCTGTAAAAAACTAAACCTATTCATTTTATTCAACACACTAGGGACTGGTTTTAGCATCTTCCTCTGAGAGTAAGTGGTAAGTCCCTGATTGTATGGTCAGGAAACTGGACTTGAGTGTGGCTTAGGCAAGTCACTGAATTTGTTGAGCAGCCATTTTCCGCTTGGGAAGATGAAGATGATGTTTCTGCCGCACATAATGAGTATAATCAGTGCGGAGTGCTTTCCAGTTTATGAATGTGTTTTACAAAAGTCACAACTTGCATCATGTATATTGCTATGGTAGATGGTCAGGAGAGATCATTAATATGAAAATGTAAATTATACTGATAGGAAGATTCATATAATTAAAAATCTTAATCCTAACATAATTCTGAGGGGGATTTAAGTTGGTTCTAGCCACTTCTTAGCTGGGAAGTCTGAGGCATAGAGTGAGAAATGACACAGAGCAAGTCGGGGTCAAATGAAATTAGACTCTGGCTTCTTCCCTTTAACCTCCAGGAACCTTCCGCCAGACCACACTCTTTTTCAATCATCCTAATATGTATGCATTTATCAAATGACTAGAGGCCCAGAGCACAAAATTCGTGTGTGGGTACGGTCCCTAGGCCTGGCCTCTGATCAGGGCCATCTTCCCCGGCTGCTGGCAGCCGGCCCTGCTGCCCCCCCCACCCCCCGTCACCATCCATCCCGGTTCCCTGTTCCCCAGGGGTGATGGGAGCCTGTGGGACAGGAGGAGGGACCGAGAGGTTGGCTGTTCCCGCCTGCTCGCCGGCCCTGTCCCCCGCCACCAGTCACCCTCTGTGTGTGGGGTGTCCAAGGAGGTGGAGGCCTTGGACTGGTGCCACCCATGTCTGCCGCCACCCACCTCCAATTCCCTGTTCCCTATAGAGCGATCAGAGCCTGCCAGCCAGGGAGAGGGACTGAGAGGTTGGCTGTCAGGCCCCCAATCAGGCAATGCCTGCAGGCTGGGGGCAGCTCCTGCGTTGAGCGTCTGACCCCTGGTGGTCAGTGTGCATCATAGCAACCGGTCATTCTGCCATCTGGTCAATTTTCATATTATGCTTTTCTATATATAGATAGGTGAACACTTATTTCTTGAATGTGCCTGAGCCCAAAGTGAGAATTCAATTATCCTTTGACCTCAGAAAAGTAGAGATAGGTTATCCCCCCACCCCTGCCCACTCCCTCCATCAAGGGTGTTTTGTAAGTTTTAAAAGACAAATTATTCTAAATCCCTAGGGGGATGAGGGGGGAAAAGAAACATTATTGCACATTAAGGTGTTCTGGTCGCTGAGATAATTGTGGGGGACTTTACATTTGTCACTAAAATTTAAAACCCAAGAACAATTCTAAGACAGAATGTAATGAAAGAAACTGAATTATGATATAATGGGAGAGACACAGGGGAATTTTCTGACATGAATTGTCAAATATTGGAAGAAGTGCTGAGTGGAGCTTATGCAATTTCTTTCCCAAGCATTTTAGGTCCTTAAGGGGCAAATGAAACATGTTTAGTGCTTATTAGTGCCAAATATTTTATATATCTAATTAAAACTCATAACGACTGTCTGGCATAATTATAATTATCCTCATTTTGTATGAGTCAACTAAATTATAGAGAGATTTAAAGCCAAAAATGATACTCCCGTTCACACAGCTGGGTCAGGGGCAGAGGCAGGGATGTGAAGACAGACAGCCTGACTCTGATGCCCTTTCTCTTTGCACTGTGCTGTGCTGATATACTCTGCTGGGTCCACATAATCTAATGAACACCTAGACCTTTGCTGTCCAGTACAGTAGCCACTAGCCACATGCAGATACTTAAATTTAAATTAATTAAAATGAGATAAAAGTAAACATTTAATTCCTCAGTCACATAAGCCATATTTCAAATGTTCAAGAGTTGCATGCAGCCAGTGGCTACTGTACTGGACAGAGTAGATGTAGAACATTTCCCTCAATGCGGACAGTTCCGGACAGATCCAAGTCCTCTCTATATGAGAAACGGCGCAGTAACATGGGTGAGGACACAGGCTCCAAGAGTCAACAAATTTGGGCTTCAAACCTACCCTTCTTACTATTGATCCTATGATCTTGAGTAAGTTACTTCTCTTCTTTAAGCTTCAATCTGCTGGTGTGAAGAATGAGTTCAATAAAAATTTTCCCTCAAAGGGTTATTGTAAGAGTCAAATAGCAGGATTCTAAAAAGCACTTGGCAAAAGTTTGCTATTATATATATTTTTTAAATAGTGCATATATGTCTGATTTACTGGAGTTACAAAATAAGCCAGGTTGGTGTGGGAGCTTCCCTAAAGCAGATACAGTAAAAACGTTATTCAGGATTCTTGTTTGTGCGTATATTTGCTACCTCATTCAAGGTGGTTCCTATGTGTGTGTGCCGAACTAAGTGAGAGACGGCAGGAGAGAGAAAAGGGGTTGGCCAGGTGCACTGGGTTCCTTCCAGCTCATCACATCGCTCACCACACCACAGCCTCCAGGGCCACATAAGGGAGTTAGGGTTAACAGCCTCACTGGTTTTCTCAGGGCAGGACTCTCCCTGGTTAGAACTACAAGTCCTGCATCCTGGGGAAGCCCGCCCTCAGGACCAGGCCAACCAGGCCTTTGTCACCTGCCTGAGCCCAGCCTGAAGGAGACTCTGATTGTGAAGTCAACTTGAAGGTTTATCTATTTCTATAGCTTAATATTATTTAATATGAATGACATCTATTCACTTTATAGTTAAAATAAACAAATGAGGCTCAGGCAAATACTGAATAAGCCTATTGATATAAGAATCTCTGCCCTTTTTGCTATGGGGAGGTTAGAAAATGGGAAGTTGCTGAAGGGAGTGGGCAGGTCAGGGGGGCCTGGGATTTGAGAAAGAGGAGAAGGTCCTCCCCTGCAAATCTTTGCGTGCCACTTACTTTACATAATTGATTCTATATATTGTTTCCTCCTACAGATAACAATTGTCTAGAGCAGTGGTTCTCAACCTTCCTAATGCCGTGGCCCTTTAATACAGTTCCTCATGTTGTGGTGACCCCCAATTTCATTGTTACAAATTGAACATAATTAAAGCATAGTGATTAATCACAAAAACACTATGTAATTATATATGTGTTTTCCGATGGTCTTAGGCGACCCCTGTGAAAGGGCCATTCGACCCCCAAAGGGGTCGCGACCCACAGGTTGAGAACCGCTGTGGGCAGAGAAAGCACACCCTGAAGTTTTTTTATACTGTTAGGGGGTGTACCCTGAGAAATAGAAGACAAGGTTCTGATCCCAGTTCTGTCACTAACTGCTTGGTTGACTTTGGATAAATGACCTAATTTTTCATAAATTCGGCTTCCTTTTGGGGAGATAAAGGGAAAGATGGGCTAAATTGGTCGTGAAGTTCTTTCTAAATCTTAAAGTGATGATTTAATGAGAACATCTCCCTCATGTTTTCTTCCTGACCGCTGACAAATCCAAGTATAGGCAGTGCTATCGTGAGGATGTGCTGCCACCTAGTGGTATTTTGGGTGGTCTGCACACACTAGTTTGAAACTTTCTGATTTATTTTAATACTATATATATTTTTAAATTAAAAATTTTAACATGTTTCTGCGAGACCTTTATTTTAATTATTAACTAATTAATTATTTTTGTTATAGTCTTGGTTGTAGGTCCTTGCTTTTCATCACATTAAATATTTCATGCCAATCCCTCTGGCCTGAAATATTTCAGTTGAGAAATCAGCAGTTTAGAGGGGAGCACTCAACTCAGGAAAGATGGTGTCTTGGGTGGCACAGGAGAGGGACTCAGCAAGGGACGCTGGTGGCTGTCCCTTCAGCTTTCTGCCCAGAACCATACAACCCAGTCTGTCCTCAAAAGACTCTAGTTCAGTGGTCGGCAAAGTCATTAGTCAACAGAGCCAAATATCAACAGTACAACGATTGAAATTTCTTTTGAGAGCCAAATTTTTTAAACTTAAACTATGTAGGTAGGTACATTGTTATTAACTTAATTAGGGTATTCCTAAGTTGGCCTTTGCTAAAAAGGTCCTCAATCTGATTGAGGTATGTTTGCTGAGGTCAACCCCTTCCAACTCTCCCATCCACACTCGTCTTGTATACTTGTTTCGTCTATCTTTTGTCACTCGCGTGCGATTTGCGGACGTGACTAGCACTAACCACTGCACAATGAGACTGCTGACTGACTGGCTCACTCAACTCCGTACATGAATTGCGCGCCTCCCCCATGCTGTGTACCCTGCAGCCCTCCTGCGCTGCGTCTCCCGTAGCCCGACCGACCGACACCCCCCAATTCTTCTAATGCCACTTCTTCAAAATAGACTCTCCCAGGCCGAAAACCGACTTCTGCGCATGGGCCAAGAAGTTTCAATCGCACTGTACGTGCACGCACGCACGTTGTATTTTGTGGATGAGCCACACTCAAGGGGCCAAAGAGCTGCGGTTTGCCGACCACTGGCCTAGCCTAATACTCTCCTAAAGGAATACAGATGCTTGATTAACATTTGGGAACTTTAGACTACAATACTCTATACTTGTGCTTGTTTCTACTGAGTGACTCTGTATGTGATCACACACCACATCTCTCTATAGAAAACTTTAATAATAATATTAAAGTTTAACCCACTTCATAAATTTAAAGTTAGTTATTTCTTAAATATTGGCTACAAACTATCACATCCATAAGCCAATTTTTTTCCTGACTACTTTTTAGAAACTATATTGTTCACTACCAGTCACACACATTCCATTATGTGGAGAGCTTCCCTGGCAAAACGCCTTGCTGCGAGTGAGCACTCAACCAGTACTTACTGTATAACAATAAAAACAGGGTTCACATGTACTGACTGCCCTTTATGTGCTGGGCTCTTACCCAGCTACAAAGCAAATATTGCTGTAGAAATAGAGGTACTAACATATAGATCCAATCACTTTAGAAATCTATTTGGAATATATTTACTCATATCAATTTTATCTCATCTCTCTCTTCTTCAAAGTCTAATAAAGTTGAAGTGGGGCTCTGGAGACGACAGAGCAGTGTAGCTGCCCTTTCAAATGTAGGTCTTGGTCCTTGGAGCCCCAGTGGCCCCATTTAGAGAAAAAAATACTTCAGATGCTGCCCTGACCGGTTTGGTTCAGTGGATAGAGAGTCGGCCTGCGGACTCAAGGGTCCCGGGTTCTATTCCGGTCAAGGGCATGTACCTTGGTTGCGGGCACATCCCCAGTGGGGAGTGTGCAGGAGGCAGCTGATCGATGTCTCTCTCTTATAGATGTTTCTGACTATCCCTCTCCCTTCCTCTCTGTAAGAAATCAATAAAATATATTTTAAAAAAATACTTCAGATGCTTTGCTCTGTATAAAGTCACTGTGTCTTAAAAAGCCCTCTATCCTGAGCAAACTTGGCTGCTTTCAGTTAGTAGCAATTTATTGACTTGTGTGGGAAGGTTTTGAGTTTGGAAGGGCTGCTGGCCATTAACTGTTCAACCAAATGTGGTGAAATTACTCCTCCAAACTATAACCCCAAAAGGAAAGTGGCAGCTAGAGTGTGGGATTAGGTCAGCAGCTAAAATTTGGGATTGACTGATGTCACTTTTTTCCTGACTGGCATCCCATGTGGAGGAGGAGCTAGTGTGGTAGGAAAAAGTGGAGATTTCATGGACCATCAAGTCAAGACAAAGCTAAGCCCATGCTCACTAGTCGTTGCCAAGACAACCGCTCATTATCTCTATTTTAATTCTTAAAACAACTAAAATACTTCAACATTATGGAAAGTACTGAAGCTAGTATAATATATATAGCTATCTATGAACTACCTCAATTTAGCAGATTTAACATTTTTCATATTAGCTCCAGAGCTCTCTGTTTTAAAATTTTGACAGTAAAATGATACTTACATCACTAAAATCTTATACCTCTGTCATTTCACCCTCTCTTTCATGAATAGATTTTAATTCTATTTAAATTTAGGTCCATAGATAATACATAATATATTTAGTATGATTAACAGTTTATAATTATATCCTTCTTTTCATCATTGCAAGATGTAGACATACTAATATATATAACTATATGTATATATGCTGTTTGTTCATTTAAAAATCTATAACATATAGATCAATAAATTCCATATACAATATCATATTGATTAGAAATATTTTTCAGTTTTTTAAATTAAAAAATGGAAATGTATTTATGTCTGTTGTGCACACACTTAAGAGCTAATTTGGGGTGTGTACCTAAGAATAAAATTGTTGGGCCATGCAATACATGTATCTTCTACATTCTTAGGTATTTATAAATTGCTCTCCAAATAGGTTACACTGTGAGTATAAGACAGCCGTGGGCAAACTACGGCCCGCGGGCTGGATCCGGCCCGTTTGAAATGAATAAAACTAAAAAAAAAAAAGAGACCGTACCCTTTTATGTAATGATGTTTACTTTGAATTTATATTAGTTCACACAAACACTCCATCCATGCTTTTGTTCCGGCCCTCCGGTCCAGTTTAAGAACCCATTGTGGCCCTCGAGTCAAAAAGTTTGCCCACCCCTCGTATAAGAACATCCATTTTTCTTTATCCTTATTTGCCAGCTTGATGGGTGTGAAAAGGTAAGAATTTAAATATCTTGTTATTAGTGGTATTGATTGCAATGAAAAGTTTTTGTTTGACAGAGGCATGGATACATGGAACAGACTGACAGCTCAGCGGGGAGGTGGTTGAGGGACTGGATTAAAAAAGATGAAGGGTTTAAGCAATATAGATACATATATATCACATAGACACAGAGAACAGTGTAGTGATAGCTAGGAGAAAAAGGGGTGGAGGTAGGAGGAGGTGGGCAAAGGGGGATTAGTGGGGGTTGAAGGAGACTTTGCTTGGGCCAATGGATGCATGATGCAGACTGCAGATGATGTCTTATTGAGTAATACATTTGAAACCTGTATGGTTTTGTGAACCAATGTCACCCCAATAAATTCAATAATTTTTTTTTTAGTTAGCCCACTTATCTGTTTTGTTGTTTCTTTTTTTGTATACATTTATCTGAAATAATTATGGATTCTGGATAGTAATCCTTTGCTGGTTGTTGGCACTGCACGTGTTTTCTCCCAGCTTGTGGGATTTAAAAAATATTGTGTATGGTCTATTTTATCATATAGATTTTTAAAAATTTAAAGATAGTCAAATTTATGAACCCATTATTGCTTTAAGGATAGGAACCTTATCCTGATTTTGAAAGTCCATTTGCTAAGTAAAGGAATTCCTGGCTGGAGATTTCTAAACTAATAATCAAATTCACCTTTCTTTCTGGCTGGGCTTTAAAAAGATCCTCTTAGCATATAGATCTCTCAGTGTCTTTTTTTTTTTTAACTACGAATACTTTGGCTGTGGCTCAGCCAGTTGGGAAGAGAAAGGAGGCAGCTGCAGGTTTGCTCTGATGAGGCTGTAAAACAGGCAGCCTGTCTCGTCTAGAATCCACACTCCATGTCCATCAGCTGAGAACTGCCTATCGAACTCCTGCTAAAATTCTCCTTTACAACTTTTTAAAAAGAAAACAGAATAGCATTTTGAGTAGGCTTGAGCCTAAAAATGTGTGGTGTGTGTGTGAACCTTATCCTGATTTTGAAAGTCCATTTGCTAAGTAAAGGAATTCCTGGCTGGAGATTTCTAAACTAATAATCAAATTCACCTTTCTTTCTGGCTGGGCTTTAAAAAGATCCTCTTAGCATATAGATCTCTCAGTGTCTTTTTTTTTTTTTTAACTACGAATACTTTGGCTGTGGCTCAGCCAGTTGGGAAGAGAAAGGAGGCAGCTGCAGGTTTGCTCTGATGAGGCTGTAAAACAGGCAGCCTGTCTCGTCTAGAATCCACACTCCATGTCCATCAGCTGAGAACTGCCTATCGAACTCCTGCTAAAATTCTCCTTTACAACTTTTTAAAAAGAAAACAGAATAGCATTTTGAAGAGGCTTGAGCCTAAAAATGTGTGTGTGTGTGTGTGTGTGTGTGTGTGTGTGTGTGTGTGTATTTGTATTTTAGGTCTTATATGAATTCCCCCAGTTTAATGATACTCTCACTTATTAAGAATAGAGTATACCCATTTGCCAACCTTATTGATTGATCCCAATTTTGACTTTGTTAGCACTTCAGTTATTTCCAAGCAGTCTCACTTTCATTAGGTTATATGCTCAAATCATTCTTTCCCATCTTTCTTTCCAGTCTTATGTGTTGAACCAAACAAGAAGCATTCAGCAGCAAGTAACTAAAGATTCACTGAACATTGCTTAAACCTTAAGAGGCTATTAATTCACATAGCAAGGCTGCTGGAGATACCGTGATTCCAGGGTGAGTTCAGCGGCACAAGGACCTCATCAAGGACACAGGTTCCTCTCTGCCTTCTGCTCCATCATCCCCAGCAGGTCAGCAATACCATATGGTCACACAATGGCTGCAATGGATACAGATATCAATTAATTATTATTATTATCTATACTAATAATAGAGGAATATGCAAATTGTCTGGGACGCCGTCACAGTAACAGTAACGACTGAACAGTAGGCTAGGCTGCGTGGGGCGACCAGGCGGCAGGGGGGATTAGTGAGGGAAGACCAGAAGACTGAACAACAGGTTGTGTGGGGTGACCAGGTTGGCAGGGGGGACTGTTGGGGGTGACCAGGCCGGTGGGGGGTCAGTTGGAGGTGACCAGGCTGGCAGGGGGGCAGTGTAGGGGGCATTTAGGGGTGACCAGGCTGACAGAGGGGGGCAGTTGTGGGCCACCAGGCCATCAGGGGGTCAGTAAGGGGTGACCAGGCCAGCAGGCAGAGGCAGTTAGGGGTGATAAGGCTGGCAGGGGGGGCATTTAGGGGCAATCAGGCAGGGAGGCAGGTGAGCAGTTAGGAGCCAGCGGTCCCGGATTGTGAGAGGGATGACCAACTGTTGGTTTATCGGGCCTAAACCAGCAGTCAGACATCCCTTGAGGGGTCCCAGATTGGAGAGGGTGCAGGCTGGGCTGAGGGGACCCCCCCATGCACGAATTTTGTGCACTGAGCCTCTAGTTTTAAAATATATTTCTATCGACTTCAGAGAGGAAGAGAGAGATAAAAACATCAAAGATGAGAAAGAATCATTGATCAGCTGCCTCTTACATGCCCCACACTGGAGATAGAGCCTGCAAGCCAGGCATGTGCCCTGACAGAGAATCGAATGGTGACCTCCTGGTTCATAGGTCGACACTCAACCACTAAACCATGCTGGCTGGGCTAAGATTCTTTTTTTAAAACATCTTATTAGAGCATATTATTGGCTCCATGGAGCATATTGATCTGCTACTAAAAGTTGTAGTACCATTTGATTTACTAGACCAGAAGAGCCAAGTAGCACAGCTGGACCATGTAGTTAGCTTATTAAAAAAATATTCATGTCAGTCAAATGCTGTTTTACTTTATACCTCTTAGGAAAGACTACCAGGGGCAGTTTGCTTTCATTTGCAAAGGCCAACAATACATTTTCAAAACTTTCCTTCCTCAGGAGTATTATCAACTCTCCAACCCTATGTCATAATTTAGTTTGCAGGGATCTTGAATGCTTTCTATCTTCACAAGACATCACACTGATAACATTATGCTGACTGGATGTAGTGAGAAAGAAGTAGCAACTACTCTAGACTTATTGGTAACACATTTGCATGGCATAAGGTGGGGAATAGATCCACCTAAAATTCAGGGGCCTTTCCTCTTAGTGAAAGTGATAGGGGTCCCAAGGTGTGGGTCATATCAAGATATCCCTTCTAAGGCAGTGGTTCTCAACCTTCTGGCCCTTTAAAACAGTTCCTCATGTTGTGACCCCCAACCATAAAATTATTTTCGTTGCTACTTCGTAACTGTAATTTTGCTACTGTTATGAATCGTAATGTAAATATCTGATATGCAGGATGGTCTTAGGCGACCCCTGTGAAAGGGTAGTTCGATTGCCAAAAGGGTCACGACCCACAGGTTGAGAACCGCTGTTCTAAGGTGAAGGATAAGTCATTGCACCTGGTCTGTCTTAAAACCAAAAAAGAGGCACAACACCTAAATGGGTATTTTTGGATTTTGGAGACAACATATTCTTTATTTGGGTTTGTTACTCTGGCCAAAAAAAGCTGCTAGTTTTGGTTCGAGCCCAGAACAAGAGAAGGCTCTGTAACAAGTCCAGGCTGCTTGTGCAAGCATCCAGCAGATTCAATGATGCTTGAAACGTTAGCGGCAGATGGAGATTCTCATTGGAACCTTTGGCAAGCCCTTAAACATACATCACAGGGTAGGCCTTTATGATTTTGAAGCAAAGCCCTACCATCCTTTGTAGATAACCACTCTCCTTTTGAGAGACAGCTCATGGTCTGTTCCTGAGCCTTAGTGGAGACGGAACACCTGATGTGGGCCTCCGAGTTACCATGCACCCTGAAATGCTCATCATGAACTGGATTTTATCTGAGCCACTAAGCCATAAAGTTGGGCCTGCATAGCAGCACTCCACCATCAAATGGAAATGGCATATGTGTGACAGTCTCAAGCAGGTTCTAAAGGCACAAGGAAGTAACATGAAGAAGTGGCCCAAATGCCCATGACCCCCGCTCCTGATACACTGCCTTCTTTTCTCCAAGCCTATACCTATGGCTTCATGGGGAGTTCTCTAGGATCAATGGACAGAGGAAAAAGACTTGGTCTTGGTTTATAGGTGCAAGTGAATGACTGCTGTACTACAGTCCCTTTCTGAGACATCCCTGAAGGACAGTGGTTGAGGGGAAAGTTCCCAGTGAGCAGAACTTCAAACAGTGCACCTGTTTGTTCACTTTGCTTGGAAAGAGAAATGGCCAGGCATGCAATTATATACAGAGTCATGGGCTGTGGCCAATGGTTTCAGTGGATGATAAGGCACTTGGAAGAAACATGATGGGAAATTTTGTGACAAGAGAATTTTTGTAAGAGGTATATGGATAGACCTCTTTGAATGGGCAAAAAACTTGAAGATACTTGCATCCCACATGACTGCTCACGAAAGGACGGCCTCAGCAAAGGAGGATTTTAATAATCAAGTGGATAGCATGACCTGTTCTGTGGATACCAATTAGCCTCTTTTCCTAGCCACCCCTGTCATTGCTCAATGAGCTGATGAACAAAATGGCCATGGTGGCAGGGATGGAGGTCAGGCATGGGCTCAGCAACATGGACTTCCACTCACCAAGGCTGACCTGGCATTAGTCACTGTTGAGGGCCCAAACTGCCAGATAATCAAGTGGATAGCATGACCTGTTCTGTGGATACCAATTAGCCTCTTTTCCTAGCCACCCCTGTCATTGCTCAATGAGCTGATGAACAAAATGGCCATGGTGGCAGGGATGGAGGTCAGGCATGGGCTCAGCAACATGGACTTCCACTCACCAAGGCTGACCTGGCGTTAGTCACTGTTGAGGGCCCAAACTGCCAGCAGCAGACACTAAGACTGAGTCCCCAATATGGTCCCTTTCCCTGAGGTGATCAGCCAGCTACCTCGTGGCAGGTTGGTGGTGACATTGGATTGTTCACACTATAGAAGGGGTAGAATTTTGTTCTTACTGGACTAGACATTCTACATATAGATTGGCATTCCTACATGCAATGCTTTTGCCCAAACTACCATTCATGAAGAGAATGCTTTGTACACCATCATGGTATTCCACACAGCACTGCTTCTGATCAATAAACTCACTTCATAGCAAAAGGAGTGCAGCAACAGGCCTATCTATATTCATGGGATTTGCTGTCTTACCATATTTCCCATCATCCTGAAGCAGCTGGTTTGATAAAACGGTGAAATGGCCTTTTGAATACCTAGTTACAGCACCAAATAGGTGACAGTATCTTGGATGGCTGAGGCAAGGTTCTCCAGAAGGCTGCATATGCTCCATCAGCATCCAATGTATGGTGTTGTTTCTCCCACAGCCAGGATTAATTGATCCAAGAGTCAGTGGGTGGAAAGAGAGTGGCATCACTCATAATTACCTCTAGAAATCCACTAGCAAATTTTTTGCTTTCTTTTCCTGTAGCCATATGACCTACTGGCCTAGAGGTTTCTAAAGGGGCAGCATGTTCAGGTTGCTGTGGCCTTGGATCTTAGCAAAGCTTGATCTGGCCCAAGGGTTCTGTGCAAGAGGCCAGAATGGAGATTGGGAGCCCAAAGGTTATAGATTCACGGCCCATGCATGTGCAGTTCACTCCCTTGTCCTGGCCTAGAAATGTCCCGCAACTGCACAGCCTCTGGGCCAGAACTCGTTTCCAGCACCTACCGGAGCCACTGAGCAGAGGCTGCACTGCACTGTGACTCTGAGTTAAGGGTCCAAGGTGTCTGTGAGGATTGGCATTTTCTTGATAGGTGGCATGAGCCAGACTCCTTATGGACATGTCTAGGACCAGGGTCCTCTAGAACCCCAGGCACCCAGTTGTTCCTCATCCCGAGTATCCTCTGATGGCTGCAGTAGAATTTCTGAGATCCCTGGAGATAGGACTTCCTCTGGGAAGCTGCTCCTCAGGCCTGAACTCACCATTCTCTGAGCCATTCCTGATGCTCAGTGCACTCCAGGCCACCTTCTCCCTGCTCCTATGGATCTGCACTTACCGCCCCACACTCCCCAAGCCACACAGAGCACCCCGCAGGCTCCAACTGCACCTTGTTTACCTTCCTGGGAAACCCCACACGCCACCTACTCCAACCGGGCACTGGCTTGTGGATGTCCTTCATGGTATTTTATTTTAAGGTGAATCATTTTAAGATGACTTTGATTTTTATACCCTAGCAATATTCATCCTTCATTTCACCAAACTAAAATAAAAACAAACAAAAATGTTATACCTATGGTTATACTCATTCTCCTTCGATGGGTCTTTGATATTATGATGTAGTGTCTTGATTTTGTGTATAGATATGCTAACCTAGGAATTATTATGATAAAGCTGATGGCACACCAGGGCATACTTTTAAAAGAAATGCTAGAAACATCAAAGAGCTCACTTATTTTGAATCTAGACTTGCAAATACTTACATGAGTTATGAAGTGGTTTCTTCTAAACATCAATAATCATAAACAAACCATATAGACGAAAGTTGTTTTCTTTGCTTTCTTTTGTCAAAAGAAAATAATTTCATTTGTCAATTACTCCATATAGTTCATATATGTTTTCTCCATTATAATTACAATTCTTGAAAGATTTTCTGTATTCAGCTGGACAAATGTTAATCTTTGAAGTTATTTGTAAATAATTTTTTTAAATTACACAACAAACAATTATATTTCAGAATTGGATTTTACAAGAAAAGTATTCAGTGTCTTCATACTTTGATAAATACATGAAAAAGATATTATCCATAAGATGATATACAACTTTAGGTATGGTCCTTATTTATATTTTAAAGAAAATATACATTTCACAGTTTACATTCTTACCAAAAGTTCAGAAGGGTTCCCTTTTCTCCACATCTTCACCAGCACATGTTATATCTTTTTTCTTTTCTTTTTTTTTAAAATTTTTTATTTGTTTTTTTTTGCTAAAAGTATTACAAAGGGTATTACATATGTGTCCTTTCCCCCCCCCCGCCCTTGACAATCCCCTGCCCTCCCTTACCCCCCAGTGTCTTATGTCCATTAGTTATGCTTATATGCATGCATACAAGTCC
>NW_005356841.1:151553-163820 GCF_000412655.1 Myotis brandtii | reverse complement strand
TCTGACAGGGGTGAGATGGTACCTCATTGTTGTTTTGATTTGCATCTCTCGGATGATTAGTGACTTTGAGCATGTTTTCATATGTCTCTTGGCTTTCTGAATGTCCTCTTTTGAAAGGTGTCTATTTAGATCCTTTGCCCATTTTTTGATTTATATCTTTTTTCTTATGATAACCATCCTAACATGTGTGAGGTGATATCTCTTTGTTGTTTTGAGTTGCATTCTCTGACAACTAGTGATGTTGCCAGCTTTTCATGTACTGTTGGCCTACCATATAGTTTCTTTGAAGAAATGTCTTTTCAGGTCCTTTCCCATATTTTAAATGGGTTATTTGTTGTTTTGCTATTGATGTGTACGAGTTCTTGATATATGATTTGCAAATATTTTTTTTTCCTATCCCAAAGCTTGTCTTTTCATTTTGTTGATGGCTTCTTCTTCTTCTTCTTCTTCTTCTTCTTCTTCTTCTTCTTCTTCTTCTTCTTCTTCTTCTTCTTCTTCTTCTTCTTCTTCTTCTTCTTCTTCTTCTTCTTCTTCTTCTTCTTCTTCTTCTTCTTCTTCTTCTTCTTCTTCTTCTTCTTCTTCTTCTTCTTCTTCTTCTTCTTCTTCTTCTTCTTCTTCTTCTTCTTCTTCTTCTTCTTCTTCTTCTTCTTCTTCTTCTTCTTCTTCTTCTTCTTCTTCTTCTTCTTCTTCTTCTTCTTCTTCTTCTTCTTCTTCTTCTTCTTCTTCTTCTTCTTCTTCTTCTTCTTCTTCTTCTTCTTCTTCTTCTTCTTCTTCTTCTTCTTCTTCTTCTTCTTCTTCTTCTTCTTCTTCTTCTTCTTCTTCTTCTTCTTCTTCTTCTTCTTCTTCTTCTTCTTCTTCTTCTTCTTCTTCTTCTTCTTCTTCTTCTTCTTCTTCTTCTTCTTCTTCTTCTTCTTCTTCTTCTTCTTCTTCTTCTTCTTCTTCTTCTTCTTCTTCTTCTTCTTCTTCTTCTTCTTCTTCTTCTTCTTCTTCTTCTTCTTCTTCTTCTTCTTCTTCTTCTTCTCTGTGCACCTAAGGAGATTTTGCACAGCAAAAGAAACCATCAACAAAGAGAAAAGACAACCTAAGAAATGGGGAAAAAATTTTATTCTTTTTGACTCTAAGTGGCATTATTTTCTTTATTTCTCTTTAGGTAGCTGTCCTTTATTTCGTTTCTCTTTTCAGGTAGTACAGAATTGCAACTAATTTTTGTATATTGATTTTGTATCTTGCAATGCTATTGTATTAGTTCTAACAGGTTTTGGGAGGAGTCTGTAGGGTTTCTATATATAAACTCATGTTATCTGCAAAGAGAGATAATTTTACTTCTTCCTTTCCAATTTGGATGCCTTTTATTTTTTTTACTAGAGGCCTGGTGCATGAAATTTGTGCACTCGGGGAGGGCTTGTCCCTCAGTCCGGCCTGCACCCTCTCGCAGTCCAGGAGCTCTCGGGGAATGTCCAACTGATGGCTTAGGCCTGCCCCCCATGGTTGATTGGACTGGAATTTACAGCATTGGTAGTTCTCAGGCCTGTGGGTAGCAGGCCTAAACCATCAATCAGACATACTTAGTGCTGCTGCAAAAGTGGGAGAGGCTCCCACCACCACTGCTGCGCTCGCCAGCCATGAGCCTGGCTTTTGGCTGAGTGGTGCTCCCCCTATGGGAGTGCATTGACCACCAGGGGGCAGCTCCTGCATTGAGCGTCTGCCCTCTGGTGGTCAGTGCACATCATAGTGACCAGTTGTTCCGCCATTGGGCCGAAACCTGCTCTCCGACATCCCCGAGGAGTTTCAGATTGCGAGAGGGCGCAGGCCAGGCCAAGGGACCCCATCAATGCATGATTGGGGCCAGGGAGGGACACAGGAGGTTGGCCAGTCAGGGAGGGACCAGAGGAGGGCTCCAGGGCATGTCTGGCCCATCTCGCTCAGTCCTGATTGGCTGGAACCCAGCAGGAAGCTAATCTGCCAGTTGGATCTGCCCCCTCCTGGTGGTCAGTGCATGTCATAGCGACTGGTTGACCAGTTGACTGTCTGCCCCCTGGTGGTCAGTGCATGTCATAGCAAGTGGTTGAGTGGTCTTAGCATATCATTAGCATATTACACTTTGATTGGTTGAAGGGCCGACCAGATGACTGGACACTTAGCATGTTAGGCTTTTATTATATAGGATTGACTAATTGCCCTGTCTAGGACTCCAATACTATGTTGAATAGCAGTAGGTACTCCTGTCTTGAAAAATTTTCAACCTTTCACCATTGAGTATGGTGTTAGTTGTGGGCTTGTCATCTATGACCTTTAATATGTTGAAGTACATATGTTATAGGATTGAAATATTATTAATTTTACATTATAGTATTTAAGTTATGGGATATCAAGGAACAGAGTAAACATCATTTAAATACTTGACCTTTTCTGGGGAAGGGATTAGTGTATTTTTGGTTGTATGAAGGCTAGTTGTACCATGTTGCTTGAAATTATGACCTCACTATTGTATTTGTTTGGAGATTAAATATTGTTTACAGAGATGTATATGAGTTCCAGGTTAACAAGGAGTGGATTTTTGATGCTTAATTTTATTGGTTAACCTGAATGAGTTATAAGATGCTCAGATATCTGATTAAACATTTTTTGTAGGTATGTCTGTGAGGGTGTGTCTGGAAGACATTAGCATTTAAACTGGTAGCCTGAGTAAAGCAGATGCCCTCCTCAGTGTTATGGGCCTTATAGACCTGAATAGAATGAAAGAAGTTTGAATTTCCTCTGTCTGTCTGATTGCTTTAACTAAAACTTCAATTTTCTTTTTTCTTTATTGATTAAGGTATTACATGTGTCCTTACTCCCCCTTTGCCACCCCCCCCCTCCGTGCCCTCAACCCCTAGTATCCGTGTCCATTGGTTATATGCATGCATACAAGTCCTTTGGTTGATTGGACTGGGATTTACAGCATTGGTAGTTCTCAGGCCCTTGGCCTCAGACTGGAATTTTTAAAAATTTGTTTTAAATTTTTATTTATTGATTGATTTTGAGAGAGAGAGAAAGATCAATTTGTTGTTTTACTTATTTATGCCTTCAGTGGTTAATTCTTATATGTTCCCTGACTATGGATGGAACCCACAAGCTTGGCATATCAGGACAGCGCTCTAACCAGCTGAGCTACCCTGCCAGGGCTCAGACTAGAATTTACATAATCACTTTCCTGTATCTTCAGTTTTCACAGGGCAGATGGTAGAGTTCTAACCATCCATAATCACATGACCCAATTCCTTATAATAAACCTCATTATCTATCTATCTATCTATCTATCTATCTATCTATCTATCTATCATCTATCTATCTATCTATCTATCATCTACCTATTATCTATAATCTATCTAATTTTTTATCTATAATCTCTATCATTTATTAATACAATGATTTTCTTTTTGTCTATGGAGAACCCTAATACAACTACTTAATGGATTTTAAACTTACTTTCACTTACTATGCTACTCTGCCTCTTCATATTTCTTCCAAGAATTCTCAGTTTCTTGTGTGTGTGTGTGTGTGTGTGTGTGTGTGTGTGTGTGTGTGTTAAAGTTTCTTAGGCTTTGTGTATCTGAGATATTTTTATGGCATGCTTGCATTTGGTCCTAAGACTCTTGATTTAATTTTTTCAGAGCAACCTTTAAGAAGTTAGATGGCAATATCATTCTTATTCCTTTAAAGACTATCTATTCTTTCTCTCTGAAGGGTTATAAAAATTTCTTTGTTTTATAGATAATTTTAAATTTTACTGTTTTCTCCTTAAATATTATGTTCATATATGTTTATTATATGTCTATTATGTTTATTATATATAAATTCTCAATCAATAAGATGGTGTAGTACTCTCTAAGTTCAAAACAAACATGGATGTATTTATTTAAAGATTGTTTAACTCTATTTTCTTAATTGCTTTCAACATGAAAAAGTTACTGGCAGACAGAAAAGTCTTTTCTAGAAAATGTTTACTTAATCATGGTCTTTGACTCTTTGTTTCTACTTTTATAATGGCAATTAAGACAGGACAATTATAACAATGACAACAACAAAAAATTACCAAAACTCAACTAGGCCTGCAAGGCACCATGCCAAATGGAGCAGCAAAAGTTACCCAGAAATTCATTAAATTTAACTCTTATTGCAAACTACTCTGCCTGAAAACAACATGAATATAATAAATCCCAGTGGGGGGAGTCTAGGCTTGTTTGACTTGTAGGCCTGATAATGAAGGAAGTTTAAGTGGTGTAGTTCCAAATGTTAAAACTTCAAGAAGTTAAGTGCTGGTGATTAGGAGGCATGCTTCTTCAGTCTGTATAGTTCCAACTCAAATATCACAGTGATTTGTAGACTATCATGCAGGCATTAAGTGACTTTTTCTCTTTTAGCTCATCTCCTCCAACTTCTGAAACTGAAAAAGTTCCTGTACAATCTCTACTGGCACCAAAACTACTTAATGATTATATTACAAGATTGTTTATTTAGCCACTTCTGATATTACTTGTAAAGGATTCATTCAATGTGGATAATAGTTCTGAGATTCAAAGAGTAAAATTATCTCTTCTTCACAATAAAAAAACCAAAACCATCAGTTCCTAAGATAGTTTCTAAAATTTGCTATTTTTCTTATTTTAAAAATTATGCAGATTAAATTAAGACAGTTTCTTTCTTTTAATCTCTAGGTCTGCATTTTTAGATAATTCTAGAGGCCTGGTGCATGACATTTGTGCACTGGGGGGGGGGCGGGGTCCCTCAGCCCAGCCTGCACCCTCTCATAGTCCAGGACCCCTCACTCCTTACTGCCCGGCTAGCTGCATCTTAGCGCTCCCACAGAGGCAGGAGAGGCTCCCACCACCACCACTGCGCTTGCCAGCCATGAGCCCAGCTTCTGGCTGAGCGGTGCTTCCCCTATGGGAGCACACTGACCTGGCTGCCAGCCGCCATCTTGGCTGACAGTTAATTTGCATAAGGATATGCTGATTAGCCAATGGGAAGGGTAGTGGTCGTACGCTAATTACCATGTTTCTCTTTTATTAGTGTAGATAATAGAAAAATCTGCCAAAGATGGTCTAAGTCTACAACTTTCATTAGATTTTTAAAATAATTAATGCTTTAATTGCTACACTATTAAATGAATAGTATCTTATGTAAATGCTTTCCTAGTCAAAACATAAAATGAATATTACATCAGAAGATTTGACTTTGAGTGATAGGCACACAATGCAGTAAACAGATGATGTATCAAAGAATTGTACACTTGAAACCTATATAATTTATTAAACAATGTCACCCCCATACATTTAATTAAAAAATAAAAGAGAACTAACCATTAAAATGGATGCATATGTGCTTATTTTTCAGAGATGTCTACTATTAACAATACTGTTTCTGCATAAACCTGTATAAATGTTATTCTTAATTTAAGAGAAATTATACAGCATAGTAGGGTTTAAATTCAATTTTTATCTATTTATTCATTGCACTTATTTTTATCATATTTTAATAAGATTTCATTAGCCGTTTACTTCAAGAGTGGGTGGGTCAAGCTGCATACTGTCAACATAATTTTGAGATTTTTAATCACAAACATTTCATGAACTCCTGTGTGTCCGAGACAGTGGTTTCAAAGTCTCCATTTTGTATTTTATATTGACAACTCTGGGTCTTTTGTCACATCAGATTTCAATATTAAATGCAGTATAGAACAGTACTGACTGTACTGTACTTCTCTTACATTTTAGTTAATGCTATTCATTCTGTTACTTGGTTATTATTATTATTGTTATTTGTAACTAACATATTCAGGTAGGCATTTAGAAATCCATGCTGACCAGAAAATAAGGCATACCAGAGGAAGGGACTGGTAATACGTACTCATCAAATTTCCATTCTCAAAAAATGTCTCAATGATTTTGTCCTGAGACTCTATATAATATATCTAAAATTTGGTTACATTTTGGAATAGACCCAATACTAATAACAAACATTCTGCTTTTTTCCTAAAGATATTGTACTATCATGCAGCAGTACAATAAGCTATTTTTACAAGTAAGAATGAACACATAAGAGTAACATAGGATACCACATAATCTGTTCATTTGATTTCCGAAGAATCAGCATGATATTTTCACCTCAGTATAAGATTTAGGTAGGGGAGAAGAGGTCTTCAAACCTGGATAATTAGTGTAGAAGCAATAGTAAAAAGGAAGGGATATTTCTGAGAGTGATTCTCAAGGAATAATGAAAAATATGGATGAAATTTCATATAGGGAATGGAGAAAGTTTAAATATCACCATACAGGCTTTCATGAGAAAACAGAGTCTCTCTTTCCAACTCTGAAAAGCTTAACTGTTAGAAATAACTAGTGCCTTTGCTATTATCACTACAATGATTACAAATCACATACTTGGATCATGTTGAACCCTAAGAATATGCACACTGATCTCACTGTCTTAGTCTTCTATAAATCTTTTAGTGCAATATTCTAGGCATTTATGGAAAGTTGCTATCACGTGCAGCCTCCTTTGCACATAGTATAAAACATATGAATTTGCCCATAATAATAAGCCCTGAATGTGAAGTTTCTTTTAGAATTTAATACTAAGAAAACTTTGCTTTTTTGAAGTGTTTTTTACTAGTACTTCTTCTCCAACAATTCAAAAAATTGTAAATGATACAAGAAATGCTTTTCTATTCAGCTCTGATTTGCCATACCTTAAAAGAGGGTACTTGAAGCTAAATTATAGAAAATACTCTAGCTAGCCATATAAAGTTTGTACTTTCACTGTTTTTGTGAGATCTTGTCATTTTAATTTTGCTGAATAGAACTATGATACAGTTGCTTAGTGGTTAAGAGTGTTGTTTCTGAAGGTAGAATTCCTGGATTAGCATTTGAGCTCCGCCCCTTGATATTAAATTTCTCTTCACTTCAGTTCTATCATCTCCTCAATGATAAAAATAGTATGTAAGAGTTTAAGACTAGTAGATAAAATTGTTTTGGGGATTAAAATATGCAGTTTATATAAAAGTGCTTAGGAAAATGCTTGACACAAATTGTTTTCAGTAGATTTAATACATTATTTTGTCACTACTATTGTTATAAGTTACCTGAAAATCTTTTTAGAAAAAGAAAATACAAATAAATTTAATAAGTTAAAAAAATGACCATATGTGATGCACTCCAAATTGTGGTAAGTGCTATATTTGAATCTTGCTGAGCAATACATTCCTTCTTAATGTAGTTGAAAATGCAGTTGGAAATATAAAATAATATGCATGAAATAATCAAGATATAACTAGGTGCTACAATATATGGGAATCATTATTTAAAAAGAATATGAAGAAGTACCAAAGTTGATTACTGTAGCAGACAATGCTATATTTTTGGGAGATATTAAGGGAATCTTAGATGTTGGTAGTATTTAGAACTAGACTCAAGGAGAGAGGTTTTGGGATAATTTGAACAGGGTGCTAAGTTCAGATTGAGCAAGATAAATGGATGCAAAGTGAGCCATCCCATCTGATTTCATAAAGTTACAATTTGGAGAGTAATAGAAAGCTCATTTTGCTAAATAGGACATTGGAACGAACAAAATCTCTTACAAAAGGAGGGACATGATTCAAATAGTGTTTTACAAAGACAAATATGGAAGCTTAAAAATATATGAATGCTGAGAAGAATAAGATAATCATATATAACTTTTTAAAAAATACCTTTTTATTGATTTATTTACAGAGAGGAAGGGAGAGGGATAGAGACTTAGAAACATCCAGAGAGAAACACTGATCAGTTGCTTCCTGCACGCCCCCTACTGGGGATCACATCTGCAACCAAGATACATGCCCTTGACCGGAATCGAATCTGGGACCCTTCAGTCCTCGGGCTATGCTCTATCCACTGAGACAAACCAGTTAGGGCCTTATAGGACTTTTAAAAATCACATTTATGTTGAGGTGAGGAGGTTCCAAATTTGGATTACCACTGTAGCAGTGAAATAAAGAAAAAAGGAATAAATCTGAGGATTATTTGAACTACCAGATTAAAAATATTTTCTTAGGTAATAAAAATGCAGTGTCATTACTTATAGAAATTTGATAACCAGGATAGGAGCTCATTAAAAGTTGTCACCATTAGCCAATGCAGATTGTGTGTATGTGTGTTGGTCAAGAGGGAAGCAGAGAACAGGGTGGGGAGGGGCTAGACCTATGTGCTTGATAGTTGGGAGAGAAAGCACATAAGAGTAACATAGGATCATCTTTTGTACAAGTTTATTAGTCTCACCACTAGGATTTCAATCAAGATGATTTATTGGTTTTACTTTATGCAATTTAAATTGTTTCAATGATTTCCTCAATGCTCATCCTGTCACTATAATGCCTTATATTGATGAAAATCCATTACTTTGAAGGAAACAATTATTTTTCATGCTTTTTCCTCTCTTTTATAGTCATTTCTATGCCATTATGTCAGGATTGAAAGAGGGATTGGCATGAGTTTGTTTAATAAGCTAATAGGACATCCAAATGGGCAACTGGGTTTTAAATTCTGTATGCAAAAATTTATATCTTAAGTTATGGTGGTAAATGAACATATGGAGGGAAGAATTTAGAGGTATTTATGAGAGTATCTAAACTAATAAAAGAGAAGGATAGGAGCTCATTAAAAGTTGTCACCATTAGCCAATGCAGATTGTGTGTATGTGTGTTGGTCAAGAGGGAAGCAGACAACAGGGTGGGGAGGGGCTAGACTTATGTGCTTGATAGTTGGGAGAGAAAGCACATAAGAGTAACATAGGATCATCTTTTGTACAAGTTTATTAGTCTCACCACTAGGATTTCAATCAAGATGATTTATTGGTTTTACTTTATGCAATTTAAATTGTTTCAATGATTTCCTCAATGCTCATCCTGTCACTATAATGCCTTATATTGATGAAAATCCATTACTTTGAAGGAAACAATTATTTTTCATGCTTCTTCCTCTCTTTTATAGTCATTTCTATGCCATTATGTCAGGATTGAAAGAGGGATTGTCATGAGTTTGTTTAATAAGCTAATAGGACATCCAAATGGGCAACTGGGTTTTAAATTCTGTATGCAAAAATTTATATCTTAAGTTATGGTGGTAAATGAACATATGGAGGGAAGAATTTAGAGGTATTTATGAGAGTATCCTATATAATAAAAGCCTAATATGCAAATCTACAGAACAGCTGAATGACCAGTGGAACAACCGGTTGCTATGATGTGCACTGACCACCAGGAGGCAGACGCTCAACACAGGAGCTGCCCCCAGCTCACAGGCCCCAGGCCAGCCAAGACAGTGCCAGCGGGGACCCCCTGATCATCCTGCTGGCCAACCCACAGATAGGCCCTAATTGCTGTCCAGACTTAAGGATCCTACCCGTGCACAAATTTCATGCACCGGGCCTCTAGTTAATAAGTAATTTCAGTACACAGTGAAATAAAGGGGTAGGAAAGATAGGTCAGTAAAGAAGGCAAGAGTAATGGTAGGGAGTCATAAAACTCTGAGGTCTATTCAGGCAATGGGAGTAGTATGCTGAGTCTGAGTGTAAGTTGAAGGAGAAGAAAGAGTAGGACTTGAAGGTAGATCGAAGTTACAAACAAGCACACTTTAGCTTAACATAAGAAACTTTCTAATAGGGAGTCTTGTACAAAACAACTTTGATTGTCCCAAGAGTATTCCACAAGTGAAGAAGTCATGGCCCTAAAGTTTGGCCCTGGTTATGAAATTCTGATTGGCTTATTCTTCAGTCCTTTCTCAGAGGGACTTCTTCCTCCAAAATACTGAAAAACTTTATGCTGCAATTCTCTGAAATAGTTTCATGGGATTGAAAAAAACTGCTCCTACCATGCAATGTGGCTGCTACTATTTTTGTATGTCACCAGGGACCAGGGAGCTGTGTTGTTTGTCTTAAATTTCCACTTTGCTCCCATTCATTTTATGTCCTGTGAAACATGTCAGCATGGAGGCAAGAGACTTGCATGCAGTTTGATTTCATAGATTCATTGGCATTTATTTCAATTTTGGAAGAGAAATACCCATAAATTTCTAAGAGAAATAAAGAGATTCTAGTCTATCATCTTCACTCTGTGTTCAGGAAGACAGATATATCAGGTTTTCAAACAAAATTATATTAAAGAAAGAGCGAATTTTAATCATAGGTAATGCACCTGTCAGCAATGCCCATAAGAAGAGCATGGCCATGTCCTGCTTAAAGCAGTTGTTACTTTACTGAGATTGAGATGTTTAATTTTGACATTGTCATTGATCATTTTTATTTTTCAAATACATCTTCTTTCCCAGAGTGAGATAAAAAGAATTTGGATCTCTGCCGTTTCAAATGAAAACATTTACAGGAAATATAAATTCAGGTAAGAATAATTATAAAATAGTCACATAAGACAGCCAAGAACATTTTCTATATGTTTAAAATATATTTTTCTTGAGTTTCAAAATGTGCTATCTTAAATTAAAGATGATCAAGTTGAGAATAAACCTTAGTAATCCACAGTTCATTGCTTAAAGGAAGATCAAGGCTAAATTACAAGCTAGTAATATGATAGTGTTTAAAACATAGTCCTAATAATATGAATTCTATTACCTTGTTTTATCTTCCTTGTTCTACTGCTTAGAAGATCTCACAATCATAAAAATCTTCCTATCTCTATTTTGATTATTTTATACCTAATATTGATTCTTTATAATTCTTTTGTGAATGAAGGTTAACATTTTCATAGTTCATATTTTAAAATTTTTATATGAAAGCAATACAAACAATATTATTCTACTATATTCTATTACTCTAGATTAGGTTATCCTTGAAATATTAATGCTACCTTCATTAAAACAACATCAAAAAGTAATATTTGATTTGGTTTAAGAACTTAAATCTCTTCCCTTTCTCCGTCTCCTTTTCCTTCTTCTTTCTCTTCTCTTCCTCCTCCTCCTTTTCAAATAAGAATAAAGGATAAGTTCTATTGATCCTGTGACTCTTTGTAGAAAGAAGAGTTATGTGTGAAATGATTTTAGTATGTCTTAAGAGTGCTTTCTAGTCTTTTTTAACAGTTCTCTTTATCAAATTCCAACCAACACATGATGACTGATGCTTGAAACTGCACTAAAAAGCTTCATTCTGCTAGTTCCAGAATACAATAAAATCATCTTCATGTATGTTAACCTATATACTTAATTAATTTCCCCATCCCTAATAAAATAAAATTAATATACAATTATTTAAATGGATTTAAAATATATGGTAGAGTGGGAATGAAGACAGAATAATAATATTATTTTGTTTAATCATTTAGCCTCTTGATTAAAATTTACATGAATTAATTTTATGTCCTTTTTTGAGGAAGTTGTTGGGAGAAGCAACAAATGAAAGATGCAAATAAGGTCAATGAAGACTTTGGAATCTGAAAGATTTTTTGTAGACCATAGTAAAACAAACAAAAAAAATAATGTAAACCTCTTAAAATTGAGGGAGGTTGAAGAGTCAAAGAGAAACTCTGCATACTTTCTAATTTGATTATTACTATATTATTCATTTTAATTTTGGTAAGGACATTTTGTGGATAACTTGCTGGTTTTTATTGTCCAAACCACTCCTTGGAAGGATAAATGCCACTTAGTTTAAATGTAACAAAAGAAGAAAAGATGTGTAAGATTATCCTTAATTGTCAAAAAACTTAATTGGTAATAAGTCTGTTGTTTCACAGAAAAATTTGGAAATCTTCCAGAGTAAGTAAAGGTGTTTTGGTTGCTCAACAGGTCACCCAGATCCAAAGAGGTTAATTCGGATGCTTCTAGGAAATCAATACTCTTAATACTACTGAGTTCTAACTATCAGGTTAAGAGTTCAGTAAATCTAATATATTCTTTTACATAGTCAACATTTTTTTTATCAGTTCCTTACTTGAAGCTTCTAATTTTTTTCTCATGTTTAGAAAAGTTTAAAATGACATGAATTTTTTGACAGGATCAAAAAACTTCACAAGATAAAATAATATAAATATAGCCATGGATGGTGTGGTTCAGTTGGTTAGAGCATTATCCTATACATCAAAAGGTGGCTGATTCAGTTCTTGTTCAGGGTGCATATCCAGGTTTCAGGTTTGATCAGGTTGGGGTGTGGGTGGGAGGCAATTGATTGATGTTTCTCTTTCTCTCATTCTCTCTCTCTCTCTCTCTCTCTCTCTCTCTCTCTCTCTCTCCCCTTTCTCTCTCT
>NW_005356841.1:143300-151240 GCF_000412655.1 Myotis brandtii | reverse complement strand
TGAATTCTATTACCTTGTTTTATCTTCCTTGTTCTACTGCTTAGAAGATCTCACAATCATAAAAATCTTCCTATCTCTATTTTGATTATTTTATACCTAATATTGATTCTTTATAATTCTTTTGTGAATGAAGGTTAACATTTTCATAGTTCATATTTTAAAATTTTTATATGAAAGCAATACAAACAATATTATTCTACTATATTCTATTACTCTAGATTAGGTTATCCTTGAAATATTAATGCTACCTTCATTAAAACAACATCAAAAAGTAATATTTGATTTGGTTTAAGAACTTAAATCTCTTCCCTTTCTCCGTCTCCTTTTCCTTCTTCTTTCTCTTCTCTTCCTCCTCCTCCTTTTCAAATAAGAATAAAGGATAAGTTCTATTGATCCTGTGACTCTTTGTAGAAAGAAGAGTTATGTGTGAAATGATTTTAGTATGTCTTAAGAGTGCTTCCTAGTCTTTTTTAACAGTTCTCTTTATCAAATTCCAACCAACACATGATGACTGATGCTTGAAACTGCACTAAAAAGCTTCATTCTGCTAGTTCCAGAATACAATAAAATCATCTTCATGTATGTTAACCTATATACTTAATTAATTTCCCCATCCCTAATAAAATAAAATTAATATACAATTATTTAAATGGATTTAAAATATATGGTAGAGTGGGAATGAAGACAGAATAATAATATTATTTTGTTTAATCATTTAGCCTCTTGATTAAAATTTACATGAATTAATTTTATGTCCTTTTTTGAGGAAGTTGTTGGGAGAAGCAACAAATGAAAGATGCAAATAAGGTCAATGAAGACTTTGGAATCTGAAAGATTTTTTGTAGACCATAGTAAAACAAACAAAAAAAATAATGTAAACCTCTTAAAATTGAGGGAGGTTGAAGAGTCAAAGAGAAACTCTGCATACTTTCTAATTTGATTATTACTATATTATTCATTTTAATTTTGGTAAGGACATTTTGTGGATAACTTGCTGGTTTTTATTGTCCAAACCACTCCTTGGAAGGATAAATGCCACTTAGTTTAAATGTAACAAAAGAAGAAAAGATGTGTAAGATTATCCTTAATTGTCAAAAAACTTAATTGGTAATAAGTCTGTTGTTTCACAGAAAAATTTGGAAATCTTCCAGAGTAAGTAAAGGTGTTTTGGTTGCTCAACAGGTCACCCAGATCCAAAGAGGTTAATTCGGATGGTTCTAGGAAATCAATACTCTTAATACTACTGAGTTCTAACTATCAGGTTAAGAGTTCAGTAAATCTAATATATTCTTTTACATAGTCAACATTTTTTTATCAGTTCCTTACTGTGAAGCTTCTAATTTTTTTCTCATGTTTAGAAAAGTTTAAAATGACATGAATTTTTTGACAGGATCAAAAAACTTCACAAGATAAAATAATATAAATATAGCCATGGATGGTGTGGTTCAGTTGGTTAGAGCATTATCCTATACATCAAAAGGTGGCTGATTCAGTTCTTGTTCAGGGTGCATATCCAGGTTTCAGGTTTGATCAGGTTGGGGTGTGGGTGGGAGGCAATTGATTGATGTTTCTCTTTCTCTCATTCTCTCTCTCTCTCTCTCTCTCTCTCTCTCCCCTTTCTCTCTCTAAGATTATATATATATAATGATGACAGCTAAATTTCTAGTATAAATATATTATACTAGAGACCCAGTGCACAAAATTTGTGCATGGGTAGGGTCACTAGGCCTGGCCAGCGATCAGGGTCGATCTGTGGGGTGACTGGCGGGGTGATCGGTGCCCCCGCTCGCACCCGCCTTGGCCTGGTGCTGCCTGCTCGCCAGCCCTGCCCCCTGCTGCCACCACTGGTCAGGGCCTGCAGGCTGGGGGCAGCTCCTGCATTGAGTGTCTGGCCCCTGGTGGTCAGTGCGCATCATAGCGACCAGTCGTTCTGCCGTTCAGTCAATTTGCATGCTAGGGTTTTATATTGATAGATGTTTTATATATAAAGATATCACTCATATTTTACTTTTGCAATTTAATAAAAATAGATTAGTTACAGAAATTGAAGACTGATTTCATTTTCAAAAAAGTATCTAAATAAGACAATTTCTCTTTAGTAAATTACTTGCAATTGTAAGAGCTCTTTTTGGTAGAAACTTCATATTATCTTATAATGTACTTTTAGCTTCCCTTTCCTTCATTTATTTTATTATGACAGAAAAATAAATATTAAATAATAAATTAAATTTAAGGCAGTGCCTTTTCTTAGTATAAGTTTATCAAACTATAATATTTTGAAATCACAAATGCCATCTCACAAACCATCTCATATGACAAGATAGAGAGATATAAAGCAGTATCAGACTATGTTGTGTTGAAATCTACACTAGACTTAAATACGAAATGTTTCTCCTTGAGTCCAATTCCTTTTTAACTAGTTATGCTGCCTTATGCAAGTCAAAACATGTCTCATTTACCTTGTTCATGTGTAGAAACTTAATGGAGATAATGGATATGAAAGTATTATGTAAACTATAAAGTATTTTTTTTTAACATGAAGCATTGTGATCATAGAGCAAGAGTGGAAGCTTTGTTGACTTTCTCTTATACCTTTGAGCAGAAATTTGCCATGGGTGACAAGAGAGGAGACAACCACTCAGAAGTGACTGACTTCATTCTTGTAGGCATCAGGGTCCAACCAGAGTTCCACAGTCTTCTCTTCCTCCTATTCCTGATTGTTTATGGGCTGGTCCTCCTGGGAAACCTCAGCATGATTGGCATCATTGTGACTGATCCCCGGCTGAACACACCAATGTATTTCTTCCTAGGCAACCTCTCTGTCATCGATCTCTCCTACTGCACTGTTATTGTACCCAAAGCCATGGTCATCATCCTATCTCAGAAAAAGACCATATCCTTTGCAGGTTGTGTGGCTCAGTTGTTTCTTTATGCACTTTTCATGGTAACAGAGGCCTTTGTCCTGGCAGCCATGGCCTATGACCGTTTTATTGCCATCTGCAATCCACTTCTCTATACTGTCCGCATGTCAAGAAGCCTCTGTATACAGTTGGTGGCTGGTTCCTATCTCTGTGGCTGGGTCAGTTCCATCCTTCAAATTAGCGTGACATTCTCAATGTCTTTCTGTGCCTCCCGAGTCATTGATCACTTCTACTGTGATTCAAACCCAATTGAGAAGATCTCCTGTTCTAATACCTTTATGAATAAGATGGTGTCACTTAGTTTAGCTGTCATCATTATTTTGCCCACAATAGTTGTTATTGTAGTGTCTTACATGTATATCGTAAGCACTGTCTTGAAGATCCGCTCCAGCGAAGGGAGGAAGAAAGCCTTCTCAACTTGCAGCTCTCACCTGGGGGTTGTAAGTTTGCTCTACGGGACTGTCTCCTTTGTCTATCTCACACCTCCAAACAATCCCGAACTTCGTAAAGTGGCTTCAGTATGTTATATTTTGTTCACACCTATGCTGAACCCTTTAATCTACTCTCTAAGAAATAAGGATGTTAAAAATGCCATGCAAAAAGTCCTATGGAAGAAAAACGTTTTACTCTAAATCTCTTTCTGCTCATTAGATTGTTTCTTGCATCATTTGACTTTTTCTTCCAGATCTTTTAGATTTAGGCATTTAAAGCTCAGGTTTATTTTGAAAAAATCTTAAATGTTTTATTAAATGGCATTAATAATACCCTATAGAGAATGCTCCAAATGCCTTATTCAGTTTTCCTCGAGGCAATGTTAAATCTGTAAGTTCCAGATACCCATAAAAACCTGCTGCATTTTACAAAGAATTATATATTTCTCATTAATAATATAATATGTAAATGGGGAAGTATAGAATTTTGGTGTTTCTCTTTTCTGTATGCCTAAGTAAAATTTAGAGTGAGAAAATACTATGTATAATTATCAACTTGGAAATTGTGTGGCCCAACTGATTCATATGCAAATGACACTAAATATAAATGCTAATATTGTGTTTTGTTTTTGATGTCCTGCCAAATATGTGAAAGTTTGTGTATATCATGAAGAGGAAATAGAAAGGTAAGGTAAAATGACCAGTGATCTTTTTTTAAATCCTCAACTGAGGATATGTTTACCAACGAGAGAGAGGGAGAGAGAGAAAGAGGGAGAGAGAGAGAGAGAGAGAGAGAGAGAGAGAGAGAGAAACATTGATGTGAGAGAAACATTGATTGATTGTCTCTCATAGATGCTCTGACCGGGTTCCCACAACTAGGTATGTGCCTTGACCAGGGATCAAACCTGGTTTTGGTGTACAGGATGATGCTCTAATCAATCGAGCCACCTAGCAATTGATCTTTTTTAAATTAAAGGAATGAAAGAAGAAGAAATGGGAAAATAGCATTGATTTGACTTAATTGTGACATTTTGTTTGGTTTTCTTTTAATGCAATGGTCATCTCTTTGCTCTCATACAATGAAAACATCTTATGATATTTATGATGTTTTACAGCTCACATCCTCTATTTTTGGGGGAATACAAAATTTTGATAGTGAATGCAATTTGAAAGGACTATGTTGAAATGAAGTCAGCTTGAAAATCTCAGTTAACAATATCACAAGGCATTACAATAACCTTTGTGGTTGGCTGGATTATATGTAAATGTATGTTTTTGTGTGCATGCATGTGTGTGTCTATGTGTGCAAATATCAGGATTAGTTTGGAATGGGGTAGTTTAAAAATGTGATTAGTTCTAAATATCAGACATCAGTTGAGAAGGAAAGGGTGGTTAAGGGAACATCCCACAGATTTGACATGTATCAAAGGAAGGCAAGTTCTAGAGCAGCGGTTCTCAACCTGTGGGTCGCGACCCCTTTGGGGGTCAAACGACCCTTTCACAGGGGTCGCCTAAGACCATCGGAAAACATATATAATTACATATTGTTTTTGTGATTAATCACTATGCTTTAATTATGTTCAATTTGTAGCAATGAAAATACATCCTGCATATCAGATACTTACATTACGATTCATAACAGTAGCAAAATTACAGTTATGAAGTAGCAACGAAAATAATTTTATGGTTGGGGGTCACCACAATATGAGGAACTGTATTAAAGGGTCGTGGCATTAGGAAGGTTGAGAACCACTGTTCTAGAGGAAGTCATGCTAGAGTTACTATTTTTACAATTGACATTAAGTAATGGTTCAGCTAAACAATGACAATGTCTACAACTAGACAATATTAGACATTAGACAAACACTATATACTTGGCATTGTGAAAATCTAAATTATGGATCCTGGATTAGGTCTTCTTTTTCTGTTTTGTTTAGATACCTACGCCTCCTTTGATGAGTGCACAATGATGTGCATCCTGGTGAGTTAATGTTTATTAGGGTTAGAGATCTGAGAAATAATTATTCTTAAGAGAGACAAGCTAAGTGATTTACTATTTCTCCCTTTCTCCCTAGACATGTGTGAATCTGCCATTTTTCTTGGTGCTCAGATACTACCCTTTTTCTTGACATTCAAAAAAATGTCATTTGGGAGCAAAATAGGAATCCAAATTAGCTCATAAACGGGCCTTTGGCATTGACTATTTTAAGTTTGGAAAATGCCCTTTTTAGGATTAGGTTTTACTTATTTAGAATGCCACTCTTTGATATGTCTAACAAGTGTGGGTTAGTAAGGACTATTGGAAAAAGGCAGTAAGCTATTGAATACAAATACAGCCTAGATTCATTTGCTTTACTTTTTAGTTTAGTGGATTATATTTTCTGTTTTGTAGCCATAACATATTCCAGTATATAACCTCACAAGTGGCGTTGTTTAAACACTCCAAATGTTGAAAGGAATCCAGGAAAGTTGAAAACCAAGAAAGAATGCTTTCAAAGGTGTTAAATTAAGCTCGCTCTAATTTTATTTTAATTGCCATAAACATTTTCCTTGGTTATTTTTTTCTGGGTTCACAGGAATTATGAAAAGTAGTGCCTGCTTTATATCTTTCTTGTTATTTGTGCCACCAAGATTCCATCAGAACAACCCAATGTCTTACCAACCTTTTGTTGGCTTTCATTGACAGTGTTTTTTCAATGATGTATAGATTGTTTATGTATAAACACTGCTACCTCCAAGAAAGTTTGAGGACTATATTCTGCATCATATACATAATAAATTGTTATTCTGAGGGGACTTTAAAATTGTACACAAAATCCACATGGAGAAGTCTTTTCTTAGTGATATGGTCTTGAATGGCTGAAGTCTGCATTAGGTACCTCAAACACTTTACATTTTTTGTACTGCATCATCTTATCATCCCTGGTTCCATGTTTGTAGACAACACACATATATTGATTGTTCTGAAACATCATGTGCTGCATTTTGTCTTTAAATTTTATGTACTAATATTTACCTAATGCTTAGTGTATTAATGCAGAGCTTTGGTGAGGGCATTTATAATAATATTTTCTATTGTCAGGATGCTAAGATTCTCTCACTCAGATAGCTGCAAGTGATAATTAAGCATTGATTTGAAACTTCACAAATGTAAGTTAAAATTACTAAATTAAGCATTCGTAGACAAGCACCCAGAGCTTTCTCCATTTGTCTTTCTTTAGGATAGTTTCAGCTCCTTATTATGAGATTTAAATTGGTGATTGGAGTAACTGAACTGATTAAATATTGTAAAAATGTAATGTTGAATTGATAAGATTTTAGTCATTCTTACTGTTGTGAGTTGTGTATGGGATGTCACTTTGTCCAAACCCATGATACCAATATATGTCATAACATCAATAAAAATTTTGAGTGTATGTAAACTGTTATCCTAGTGCTCTCAGTGGGGACAAAGCTACTTACTGTTGTGGGTTGGAGAGGGAGGGGAAGAACAGGAAAGAGATGAGGTAAGAAAAAGGTAAGGTATCTGGAACTGAAAACAACATGGAAAAGGAATCCATTTCAAAATCCTTCTAATTTTGTAAAAACAAAAACAAAAACTTTAGCCAAAGAATGGTTTTAATATTTCTTAGTTTAAAAGATATGGTTTCTTCTTTCCTTATCCACATTTAAAAATCATTCGTTTATTTACATTTGTTTGCACTGTTATGATTGGTATCCATTTCCTTAACTGAATGTCTATATTTAGGTTTCTGTTATGGCAACCTACCTACCTAAAGTGACTTTTAACTTAAGCAATAGATAAAATAATTATAACACACACACACACACACACACACACACACACACACATATCTCTTGATAGGGACTTCTTTAAGGACTCTGGGACTATCTATACTAATAAAAGGGTAATATGCTAATTAGACCAGGAGACCTTCTGGACGTCCTTCCGGACAAAACCATGATGGTGGCCAGGAGGGGAGGGCAGTTGGGGGTGATAAGGCCAGGAGGGGAGGGCAGTTGGGGGTGATCAGGCCAGCAGGCAGAGTGGGTTGGGGGTGATAAGGCCAGGAGGGGAGGGCAGTTGGGGGTGATAAGGCCAGGAGGGGAGGGCAGTTGGGGGTGATAAGGCCAGGAGGGGAGGGCAGTTGGGGGTGATAAGGCCAGGAGGGGAGGGCAGTTGGGGGTGATAAGGCCAGGAGGGGAGGGCAGTTGGGGGTGCCCATGCACAAAGTTTGTGCACTGGGCCACTAGTCCTATCTAATAAAAGAGAAACATGCAAATTGACCACAACCCCGACACCCTTCCCATTGGCTAATCAGCAGGATATGCAAATTAACTGCCAACCAAGATGGCGGCCAGCAGCCACGCAGCTGAAGTGAACAGGAGGCTTGTTTGCTCCAGTGATGGAAGAAGCCAATGTTCCCGGCCTGCCAGCCTGCTCTAAGCTACACTCTAGGAAACAATGTTTCAATTATAGAAGTTAAACAAGCTCCAGAGACCTGCTTTCAGCCAGCTTCGGCCTCAGAGCTTAGAGCTGCAGTGATGGCAACAGAGTTTCAATTATAGAAGCCAAACAGACCCAGAA
>NW_005356841.1:137921-141908 GCF_000412655.1 Myotis brandtii | reverse complement strand
ACACACACACACACACACACACACACACACAGTGCCTGCTCTGAGCCTCCAATGTGGCTGGGGCAAACCCCCATTGGGGACACACACACACACACATACACACACATGGCAACTGCTTCGAGCCTACGTGGTATGGCCAGGAGCAGGCCCTAGCAGACAGACAGACAGACACACACACACACACACACACACACACACACACACGTCCCGCCTGCTCCGAGCCTCTGCTGCCAGACTGTGGCCATCAGTAGGACATCCACTGAGGGCTCCCGGACTGTGAGAGGGGCAGGCTGGGCTGAGGGAACCCCACCCCCAGTGCACAAATTTCGTGCACCAGGCCTCTAGTCTATAATAATAAAAGTGTAATATGCTAATTAGACTGGACAGCTGAACAAACTTCCAGACGTCATTCTGGACTTCTTTCCGGATGAAGCTGCTGTGGCGGAGCTGAGGCAGAGTGGTTAGGGGCGATCAGGCAGGCAGAGGTGGTTAGGAGTGATCAGGCAAGCAGGCAAGTGCTTAGGGGCATCGGGCAGGCAGGCAGAGGGGTTAAGGGCAATCAGGCAGGCAGGCGAGTGCTTGGGGTGATCAGGCAGGCAGGCAAGTACTCAGGGGTGATCAGGCAGGCAGGCGAGTGGTTAGGGGCAATCAGGCAGGCAGGCAAGCATCAGATTTTGTGATTTCTGTTTCTGTGTGTCTTCTTTTTTCTTTTATTTCCCAATCCTCTTTTGAATTTGTTACATTTATTTATTTATTTAAATCTTTATTGTTGAAAGTATTACATATGTCCCCCTTTCCCTCCCTCCCATTGATCCCTTCTAGCCCACCCCCACCAAGCTTTCACTGACCTATTGTCTGTGTCCATGGGTTATGCAGATATGCATACAAGTTCTCTGGTGAATCTCTTCCCACCCACCCATTGCCTTTTCTCTGAGATTCAATAGTCGGTTCCATGTTTCTATGTCTCTGGATCTATTTTGGTCATTAGCTTATTTTGTTCATTAGATATTTTTTGAAAGATTATTTTCAGTATTTTCCCCCCTAGAAACTTCAACGGGCTTATTTAACTTATCAAGGTCCAGTTACTAAATATTTAACATTTTCCTAAACAATACAAGGGCCTTAGGAGTCTTTAATGCCTTCATCTTTTTCTTACTTTTTCCATTTATTTTAGTTTTATCTTATTTTTGAATGTTATATAATTTTATTGTGCATTTGAACTTATCAATATAATTAATCATTTTTTGGGGGGAGTTATACTTTATTATATGGGTTGACTTTGTAAACATAAATCACTAATATCGCCAAAAAGTAAAATAAAAAAGCAATTCCAAACATTGAAAATGAATAGAAATGAACCCAACTTTGTTACAAGTTGATAAACACACAGGGAAAAATGACATGAGAACACATTTTGTACATGTAGTCTATATTGATTTCTTAGAGTTGCTTTAATAAATTTCCACAAACTTGGGGGCTTAAACAATAGAATTTTTTTTTGACACAATGTAGTGTTATTCTTGCTATAATGATTGGTACTTGGAGGAGAGTAATGCACCCCAATCTAGTCCACACATGTCATTTTCCTGCCTATATTTGGATTGTCTTTTCTTTTTTTAAAAAAATTATAGTTCACATTCAATATTATTCTGTATTAGTTTCAGGTGTTCAACATAGTGGGTATACAATCATATACTTTACAGAGTGGTCCCCTGATCTTCAAGTACCCCCCCCCCCACGGCCCATATATAGCTATTAAAATATTATTTCTCCCCCATTGACTTCTCCAGGCCACTCCTATCCCCCAGCACATGTCCTCAGCCGTGTCCATTGGTAATGTTTAAATGCATGCATACAAGTCCTTTGGTCAATATCTTATTCCCCCTCCCCTGCCTTCCCTCTGAGGTTTGACAGTCAGTTCAATGCTTCTCTGTCTCTATTTTTGTTCATCAGTTTATGTTGTTCATTATATTCCACAAATGAGTGAGGTCATGTGGTATTTATCTTTCTCCAACTGGCTTATTTTACTTAGCTTAATGCTCTCCAGGTCCATCCATGCTGTTGAAAATGGTAAAAGTTCCTTCTTTTTTTAGAGCAGCATAGTATTCCATTGTGTAGATGTACCACTGTTTTTTAATCCATTCATCTGATGATGGGCACTTAGGCTATTTCCAAATCTTCTGTTTTCTTGGGATATAGTCCTAGAAGTGGGATCACTGGGTCAAATGGGAGTTCCATTTTTAATTTTTTGAGGAAACTCCATACTGTTTTCCACAGTGGCTACACCAGTCTGCATTCACACCAGCAGTGCAAGAGGTTTCCTTTTTCTCCACATCCTCGCCAGCACTTGTTATTTGTTGATTTGTTAATGACAGCCATTCTTACAGGTGTGAGATGGTACCTCATTGTCATTTTGATTTGCATTTCTCAGATGAATAGTGATTTTGAGCATGTTTTATACGTCTCTTGGCCTTCTGTATGTCCTCTTTCAAAAAGTGTCTATTAAGGTCCTTTGCCCATTTTTTTTGATTGGATTGTGTATCTTCCTTTTGTTAAGTTGTATGTAAATTTGGAGATTAAATCCTTATTGGAGATAACATTGGCACATATGTTCTCCCATTCAGTAGATTTTCTTGTTGTTTTGTTGATGGTTTCTTTTCCTGTGAAGAAACATTTTTTATTTTGATGTAGTCCCATTTGTTTATTTTCTCCTTAATTTCCATTGTCCTAGTAGCTGTATCAGTAAAGATATTGCTATGACACATGTCTGAGATTTTGCTGCCTGGGGTTTCCTCTAAGCTTTTTATGGTTTCCCATCTTACATTCCAGTCTTTTATCCATTTTGACTTTATTTTTGTGTATGGTGTAAGTTGGTTGTCAATTTCATTTTTTTTGCATGTATCTGTCCAGTTTTCCCAACACCATTTATTGAAGAGACTGTCTTGACTCCATTGTATGCTCTTGTCTCCTTTGTCAAATATTAATAGAGCATACTGGCTTGGGTCAATTTCTGGATTCTCTGTTCTGTTACATTGGTTTATATATCTGTTCTTATGCCAGTACCAGGCAGTTTTGAGAACAGTGGCTTTGTAATATAGCTTGATATCTGGTATTGATATCCCTCCTACTTTGTTCTTTTTTTCTCAGGATTGCTGCAGCAATTCGTTATCTTTTTAAAATTCCATATAAATTTTTGGAGAAATTGTTCTAGGTCTGTGAAATATACCATTGGTATCTTAATGGGGAGTGCATTGAATCTATAGATTGCTTTGGGTAATATGGACATTTTAGTGATGTTGATTCTACCAATCTATGAACATGGTATCTTCTTCCATTTGTTTATGTCTTCCTCTATCTCTTAATCAATGTCCTATAGTTTTCTGAATACAGTCTTTTACCTCCTTAGGTAAGTTTATTTCTAGGTAGCTTAATTTTTTTGTTGCAATGATAAATGGGATTGTTTTTTAAATATCTCTTTCTGTGAGATCATTATTGGTGTATAAAAAGGCCATAGATTTCTGGGTGTTAATTTTGTATCCTGCTACATTGCCAAATTCACTTATTAAGTCTAATAGTTTTTTGATGGAGTCTTTAGGATTTCTATGTACAATACCATGTCATATGCAAATAATGACATTTTTACTTCTTCTTTTCCAATTTGGATACCTTTTATTTCTTCCTCTTGTCTAATTGCTATGGCCAGCACTTCTAGTACTTGATTGAACAGGAGTGGTGAGAGTGGGCAACCTTGTCTTGCTCCTGTTCTTAGGAGAATTGGTTTTAGTTTTTGGTCATTGAGTATGATGTTGGCTGTAGGTTTGTCATATAAGGCTTTTATTGTGTTGAAGTATAATCCCTCTATTCCCATTTTACTGAGAGTTTTTATCAAGAAAGGGCATTGGATTTTGTCAAATGCTTTTTCTGATATGACTATGTGATTTTTATCTCTCAGTTTGTTTATGTGATGTGTCACGTTTATTGATTTGC
>NW_005356841.1:133573-137412 GCF_000412655.1 Myotis brandtii | reverse complement strand
GCTTCATAGAAAGAGCTTGGAAGTGTTCCTTCCTCTTGAATTTTTTTGAATAGTCTGAGGAGGATAGATTTTAGTTCTTCTTTGAATGTTTGGTAAAACTCCCCTGTGAAGCTGTCTGGCCCAGGGTTTTTGTTTGCTGGAGGTTTTTTGATTATTCTCCATAGTTATCAGCCTATTCAGATTTTTTAATTCTTTCTGATTGAGTTTTGGAAGTCGTATTTTTCTAGGAATATGTCCATTTTTTCTAGGTTGACCAGTTTGTTGGAATAGAGTTGTTCATAGTTTTTTGTGTTTTTTTTTTACAATACTTTGTATTTCTGTGAGATCTGTTGTTATTTTGCCTCTTTCATTTCTGATTTTGTTTATTTGGGTCCTCTCTCTTTGCCTCTTGTTAAGCCTGGCTAGAGCTTCATCAATCTTGTTTATCCTTTCAAAGAATCAGCTCTTGGATTTATTGTGTTTTTTTTGTTTGTTTTTTGGTCTCTATGCCATTTATTTCTGCTCTGATATTTATTATTTATTACCTTCTGCTCACTCTGGGCTTTTTGTCCTGCTCTCTTTCTAATTCTTTAAGTTGTAGACTTAGGTAATTTATTACAAGTTTTTCTTATCTTTTGAGGTAGGCCTGTAATGCTATTAACTTTCCTTTCTGGACTGCTTTCACTGTGTCTCATAGATTTTTGATTGTTGTGTTTTCATTGTCCTTTGGTTCCAGGATGCTTTTTGTTTTGTTTTTTTAAATATATTTTATTTATTTTTTACAGAGAGGAAGGGAGATGGATAGAGAGTTAGAAACATCGATGAGAGAGAAACATCGATCAACCGCCTCCTGCATACCCCCTACTGAGTATGTGCCCGCAACCAAGGTACATGTCCTTGACCGGAATCGAACCTGGGTCCCTTGAGTCCGCAGTCCGACACTCTATCCACTGAGCCAAACCGGTTAGGGCCCAGGATGTTTTTTTATTTCTCCTTTGATCTCGTTGGTAACCCAATCATTGTTTAATAGCATGCTATTTAGGCTCCAAGTGTTTGAATTTTTTTGATTGTTTTTATTGTAGTTGATTTCTAATTTTATGCCATTGTGATCTGAGAAGATGCTTGATATGATTTCAATCTTCTTCAATTTGGAGAGACTTTGCCTGTGTCCCAAAATGAGGTCTATCTTTGAAAATTCCCATATGCACTTGGGAAGAATGTGTATTCTGTAGCTTTAGGGTGAAATGTTCTGAAGATGTCAATTAAGTCCATCTGATCTAGTGAGTCATTTAGTATTGCTGTTTCTTTGCTGATTTTTTGTCTAGAGGATTTATCCAGTGATGTCAATGGGGTATTGAAGTCCCCTACTGTGATTGTATTGCTGTCAATCTCACCTTTTATATCTTCCTGAAGTTTTTTTATGTATTTGGGTGCTCCTGCATTGGGAGCTTATATGTTCACCAGAGTTATATCCTCTTGTTTTATCGATCCTTTAGTATTATGAAGTGGCCCTTCTTATCTCTTCTTATGGCTTTCACTTTGAGGTCTATTTTGTCAGATATAAGTATTGTTACCCCAGTTTTTTTATCACTTCCATTTGCCTGAAAGATATTTTTCCATCCCTTTACTTTCAGTCTGTGTGAGTCCCTTGTTCTGAGGTGGGTCTTTTGTAGACAGCATATGTATGGGTCATGTTTTCTTATCCATTCAGCCACTTGATGTCTTTTGATTGGAACATTTAATCCATTTATGTTTAAGACTATTATTGATAGGTATTTTTTGTAGCAATTTTTATTCTTTGTGCCTGTGTTTCTTCTTCCCTTTTTTTATTTATTCTTTTTACAATAGTTTCTTTAGCATTTCTTGCATTGCTGGCTTGGTTGTGATAGACTCCCTTAGCCATTTTTTGTCTGTGAAGCTCCTGATTTCTCCTTCAATTTTGAATGATAGCCTTGCTGGATAGAGTATTCTTGGATTCAGTTCTTTGCTTTGCAAGGTTTTGTATACTTCCTTTCATTCCCTTCTGGCCTGATGTGTTTCTGTTGAAAAATCATTTGGTAATCTAATGGGAGTTCCTTTATTGGTAACTTTCTGTCTTGCTTCTTGCAGCCCTTAAAATTCTTTCTTTGTCTTATGTTTGTCAGTGTAAATTCAATATATCTTGCTTTGGGTCTTTTTGGGTTCTTCTAGTTTGGGACTCTCTGTGCTTGTGTGACTTTTTTTCTTCTCCACATCAGGGAAGTTTTCTGTCATTATTTCTTCAAGTAGGTTTTCTAATCCTTGCTCCACTTTTTGTCATTCTGGCACTCCTATTTTATGTATGTTACTTTGTTTCATGTTGTCTGAAAGCTCCCTTTGGCTCTCCTGCTTTCTAATTGTTTTCTTTAATGCTGTTCAGATTGGGCATTATCTGCCATATCTTCTAACTCACTAAATTGGTTCTCTGCTTTTTCTAGTCTACTGTTGAAACCTTCCATCATGTTTTTAATTGTAGCTATATCATGCTTGATTTCTTCTTGATTCTTACATAAATGTTGATTTTCTCATCCATCCAGTTTATGAACTGTATGACCATTATTTGAATTCTTTCCCTGACATATTGCATGCCTCTCTTTCATTTAGTTCCTTTTCTGGTGATTCCTCCTTTCCTTTCCTTTGGGGGTTGTTTCTTTGTCTCCCCATTCCTGTTATCACTGGTCTGAGGCTCGCTGGCAGGACATGCAGGTTCAGGGCTGATGCTGCAGGCTTGGCTGGCAGAGAGCACAGTCCTTGGCTTGCAGGTGGGATGCGCCTGGCCTGGGACCCACACCATGGGCTTAATGGGCAGAGATTGCAGCTAGAGGCTCACCTGCAGGACACACAGGGCCAGGGCTGATGCCATGGTCTTAGTGGGACATGCTGGGTCCAGGGCTCACGCCACAGGCTTGGCGGGTGGGGAAATGCAGTAGAAGGCTCATCTTGTGATGTGTAGGGCTGGAGTGAGGCTGCGAGCTTGGCTGGTGTGGGGGGGTGCAGTTCGAGACCCATAGGAGCCCGCATCCGGGGTGGCTGGAGTCCTGGTGTCCGGGGATCTGCAGCTGAGATAGCAGGTCTTTGGCCAGAGTGCCTGTAGGGTCTGGGGTGGCATCTGAGGCCAGTGTGGGTGGTGGCAAGGCTGGGCTCCTAGTCACAGCAGCTCTTCCCTTCAAGATGGCGTGGTTTCTGTCAGAGCCATCTGCCCCAGAGATAATTTCAGTGGTAGCAGGGTCTCTCCATCTGGAAGAACATTCTGCAGGGTCTAACTGTCTTTCACGCACACACACACTCACACACACACATCACACCACACACCACACACCTCCACACGCTCCCCTTTTGCTCCTTCACTCGCTCACACTCTCTTCCTCACTGCCATATTGCTGGCCACCATCTTCCTCTAAATAATAGAAATTTATTGTCTCACATTTCTGAAGGCTAGAAGTTGGAAATCAAGGTATTGGCAGGGTTTGTTCATACCTTTCTCTTAGCTTCTGGTATTGCTAGCAATCTTTGGCATTCCTTGACTTATGGCACCATAGATATGATCTCTGTCATCACATGGCATTCTCCCTGTGTGTCTTCATGTCATCTTTCATCTGTGCATATGTGTTTCCAAGTGTATTTTTATCTTTTTTTTATAAAGCTACCAATCATATTGAATTAAGGGCCCACCCTACTTCAGAATGACCTCATCTTAAATAATTACATTAGCAATGACCCTTTTTCCTAGTAAGGTCACATTCCCAGATATTGGGAGATAGGACTTGAAGAGATAATTTCTTTTTGGAGAGACAATTGGACCCATAACACAATCTTTTTGTTATATATATATATATTCAGTA
>NW_005356841.1:131936-133226 GCF_000412655.1 Myotis brandtii | reverse complement strand
TATGGGTCCAATTCTCTCTCTCTCTCTCTCTCTCTCTCTCTTTGGCATTCCTTGACTTATGGCACCATAAAAAGAACATATATATATATTCTTTTTTTTAAATGTTTATTGTTTAGATGCTGGAAGTTATTCATTGTCTACACTATCAGGAAAGTGCAAACAAGGAACCCAAAAGGCTGATGGACCTTGAGCTTTGGTAAGCCTAAAGCTATGCACCAATTGTTCTGTCGAGACAATGGTGGCTCAAGCAATTTTCTGATCTAAAAGTCTCAAAGTAAATCTTTACTAATATTTAGTGACCTTTAAGATAGTCTGTCTGCTACCAGATTGCCTGCCTGACTAAGGGCAAGATGTGTGTTCTAAAATTGAATAAAAAGCAAACAGGGCCTGGGCACCATTGAAGCCTTTCCACTTGAGAAAGACTCTCCGCATGGCCCCCTATAATTTACAAATTAATATTTCTTGTCTATCTATTCATTTGTGCATGGCCCTTATCTAGGTCCTGAACCCTAGCCATGCAGTTCGCGGCTTTCACAACAGGTATGCCCCCATTGTCCACATCCACCCAGTTCCCGCCTCACCATCGATTGTCCCTGTCCATAGGTAATGCATGTAAGATCTTTGGTTAATCTCTTCCTGCCCCCGCCCCCAACTTTTTGAGATTTGTCAGTCTGTACCATGTTTCCATGCCTCTGGTTCTATTTTATTCATCAGGTTAGTTTATTCATTAGATTTCTTATTTTTTTCTTTTATGATTTTTAGATTCAATTGTTGATAGATATGTATATATTGCCATTTTATTGCACTCTTTGACCAACATTGTTATACACTACTGTGTTTTCCCCCCTTATATTTTGTTAGGATTTGTGAATTTATATTAATGATTAATATTGGCTATAATTTTTCCTTGTTTTACCATAGTTTGTACTCTATATTCCTTTGTAAGTCACATAAGTGGTAGGGAATATGAGATATAGCATATGAAAATTTAGGAATATGCAACTATGTGAACCAGTGAGCTGGGTCATGTTTATTTATTCCTTCCAAAGTGAAAGAAAATGTTCTGGACCATTCACACCCTTAGTAGGAATAGTTAAATACTTTTTTGTGTGTGTTAATTTTGGAGGTGATATATAATGCTTCTTAAGTGTGTATACATCCAGTATGCACCCATAAAATCTCACTGTTCTTCAACTGATTCAGACTTTGAAATAAGCAGCATTGTCACTTGGAACTTATGAAGGAGAGTACTCGATGTTGTTCTGGGTTCTTGTGGAATATAGAAGTTTT
>NW_005356841.1:129497-130436 GCF_000412655.1 Myotis brandtii | reverse complement strand
TTTTGTTGATGGTTTCTTTTGCTGTGCAGAAGCTTTTTACTTTGATGTAGTCCCATTTGTTTATTTTTCTTCGTAGTCTCTCTTGCCCTAGGATCTGTGTCTATAAAGATATTACTATGAATATGTCTGCAATTTTGCTGCCTATGGAGTCTTGTAGGGTTTTTATGATTTCCCATCTACATTCAAGTCCTTTAGCCATTTTGAGTTTGTTTTTGTGTATGGTGTAAGTTGGTGATCTAGTTTCATTTTTTTTGCATGTATCTGACCAAATTTCCCAGCACCATTTATTAAAGAGACTGTTTTGACTCCATTGTATGCTTTTGCCTCCTTTATCAAATATTAATTGAGTATAATGGCTTGGGTCAATTGCTGGATCCTCTATCCTGTTCCATTGGTCTATATGTCTGTTCTTATGCCTGTACCAGGCAGTTTTGAGAACTGTGGCTTGATAATATAGTTTGATTTCTGGTATTGCGATCCCTCCAATTTTTTTTTTCTTTCTCAGGACAGCTGTGGCTATTTGAGGTCTTTTTTTATTCCAGTTGAATTTTTGGAGAGTTTGTTCTAGATCTTTGAAATATGCCGTTGGTATTTAAATAGGTATTGCATTGAATCTATAGATTGCTTTAGGTAGTATGGACATTTTGATGATGTTGATTCTACCAATCCATGAACATTGGATGTTCTTCCATTTGTTTACATCTTCCTCTATCTCTTTTTTCAATGTGCTGTAGTTTTCCGAGTACAGGTCTTTTACGTCTTTGGTTAAGTTCATTCCTAGGTATCTTAGTTTTTTTGGTGCAGTGGTAAATGGGATTGTTTTTTCCATTTCTCTTTCTGTGAGTTCATTATTGGTGTATAAAAAGGCCATAGATTTCTGGGCATTAATATTGTATCCTGCTACATTGCCAAATTCATTTATTAGGTCTAGTAGTTTTT
>NW_005356841.1:114141-129441 GCF_000412655.1 Myotis brandtii | reverse complement strand
ATGATGCTTTTTATTTCTTCTTTGATCTCTCTGGTAGCCCAGTCATTGTTTAATAGCATTCTATTTAGCCTCCAGGAGTTTGATTTTTTATTTATTTTATTGTAGTTAATTTCTAGTTTTATGCCATTTTGATCTGAGAAGATGTTTGATATGATTTCTATCCTCTTGAATTTGAAGATACTTTGCCTGTGACCCAATATATGGTCTGTCTTTGAAAATTACCCATGTGCACTTGAGAAGAATGCATATTTTGTGGTTTTGGGGTGAAATGTTCTGAAGATGTCAATTAATTCCATCTAATCTAGTGAGTCATTTATGATTGATGTTTCTTTTCTGATTTTTTGTTTAGAGGATTTTCCAATGGTGATAGTGGTGTATTAAAGTCCCCATACTATGATTGTATTGCTGTCAATTTCTCCCTTGATATCTTCCAGAAGTTTTTTTTATGTATTTGGGTGCTCCTGTATTGGGTGTATATATGTTTACCAGAGTTATATCTTCTTGATGGATTGCTCCCTTTATTATTATGAAGTGGCCTTTCTTATCTCTTTTTATGTCCTTCACTTTGAGATCTAATTTGTCAGATATAAGTATTGCTACCCCAGCTTTTTTTTTCATTTCCATTTGCCTGAAAAACGTTTTTCCATACCTTCACCATCAGTCCGTGTACGTCTCTTTTTCTGAGGTGGGTTTCCTGTAGACAGCAGATATATGGGCCATGTTTTCTTATCCACTCAGTTACTCTATGTCTTTTGATTGGGGCATTTAATTCATTTACATTTAAAGTTATTATTGATAGGTACTTTTTTGTCACCATTTTTATTCTTTACCCCTGTGTTCATTCTTTCTTTCCTATTTCTTCTTTTTACAACAGATCCTTTAGCATTTCTTGCATTGCTGGTTTGGTAGTAATAAACTCCCTTAGTCCTTTTTTGTCTGTGAAGCTCCTGATTTCACCCTCAATTTTGATTGATAGTCTTGCTGGGTATAGTATTCTTGAATTCATACCCTTCCTTTGCATGACTTTGTGTACTTCATTCCATTTTATTCTTGCCTGATATGTTTCTGTGCTAGTCTGATGGGGGATCCTTTGTAGGTCACTTCTGTCTCTCTCTGGCCACTTTTAAGATTCTTTGTCATTGGTGTTTGCCAATTTAATTATAATGTGCCTTGGCATTGGTCTTTTGGTGTTCATTTTGTTTGGGACTCTGTGAGCTTCTTGGATTTGTGTGAGTTCTTTTATCCCAATATCAGGGAAGTTTTCTGTCATTATTTCTTCAAACAGGTTTTCTCTTCCTTGCTCAGTTTCCTCTCCTTCTGGCATCCCTATTATGCAGATGTTGTTTCGTTTCGTGTTGTCCCAAAGTGCTTTTAGGCTCTCCTGCTTTTTAATTTTTTTTTTCTAGAAGTTGCTCTGCTTGGGTATTTTTTCCTAACTGTCTTCTAGCTCACTGATGTGGTCCTCTGCTTCTTCTAGTCTACTGTTGGTGCTTTCTATTGAGTTCTTCATAGCAGCGATGTCATTTTCATTTCTTCTTGGTTCTTCTTCATTTCCTCTTGGTTCTTACAAACAATTGTTGAATTTGTCTTCCATTCTTTTCATTCACCTTATGACCATTTCTCTGAATTCTTTCTCTCTCAGGTTGCTTGCCTCCATTTCGTTTACTTCCTTTTCTAGTGATATCTGCTTTTCTTTCATATGTGGGCTGTTTCTTTGTATCCCCATGATCTCTCTTCTCCAGGTGTCTGGTTTTGTAGCTCTCTCTCTCCTTTCCTTGAGAAGGTGGAGAGCTCATTTGAGTCCACATATTCATGCTGCTAGAGATCTGGTGTTCCTGGGTTCATAGCAGTTCCCTGGGAGTTGTTGTTGTAGAGTCCCGGGATGTATAGGTTTCTGATAACAGCCACTCTCCCCTTCAAGATGGTGTGGTCTCCACGGCAGAGCTGGTCACTCGGGAGAAATTTCAGCAGCAGTGGAGGCTGCCCTGGTCAAGCGAGCTTGGTCCAGCAGTCCTCAACAGTCCCTTGGAGTATAGCTGTCCTCACCCACAAATATACACTCCCCGTACGTCCACATGCTCTCCTTTTGGTCTCTCCCTTTCACACTATCTTGCAGTCTGCCTTTCCATCGGCAGCCATCTTCCTTCTGAAAATATTCTTAATGGACATAATTTCCAGATGCATTGCTTGATGATTTAATTTTTGTCAAGTACAAATTGATTATTTTTATATCAATATAGAGCAATTGTTTAAACATATTTTTATTGTATACAGTGAGTGTTGAGAAAGTATTAATTTAATACATAACACCTGGATAAGCAACTTTCAAGCAATTAAAAAGTGAACCAAAGGGTGGGGTTGTTGCAAGGTGAAAGGAGTCAATGGGGGAAAAAAGGGATATCTGTAATACTTTCAACAATAAAAGTAAATTTAAAAGAAGTGAACTTAATTTTAAATCGAATCAATCATTATTTACCCTTTACTTTTCTTTGTTAAACAAAAAGCTTAAAAACCAAAAGTTGTCCTGAAAGAGATATGTGCTAGAGAAAGGACCAGGCCCTGGGTCATGTAGTCTAAATCACCAGAAGCAGTCCTGGGGTTCCTCCTCCTCGTCCTCCTCTTCCTCCTTCTCCTCCTCCTCCTCCTCCTCCTCCTTCTTTTCTTCCTCCACTTCCTTCTAATGAGTTTGGGCAAAAAAGAGGTAAGTTTTTTTTTAAAGGAATTTACATTAGCTACAGAAATGGGAAATGGGGAAAAGCAGTGAAGCAGGGAAAGTTCTGGGATAGGTGAATAGTCCCTAAGAAAGAAGTACTTTTTACATCTGGATTGATTGTGGGAATAGTCTGGAAGGTTCATGAGTAAGCAGAATGCAGTGGCCTGTGGCTGGTGGGGTTTTTTTTTTTTTTTTTTATAATTTCCACAAGTTTATTAACTCTAAGGCATCTCCGGTTGCCAGTGGTCTGGTAGTGGCAGTAACGCCATGTGATGGCCTGCAAACTCAAGGATGTTTATTTCTGTTCTCCCATTGTGTAGATGTTTGTCAGAAGATCCCTGCTACGATTTCCTCTAACAGCCAATAAGCAATTTTATCCTATATATAAGCCCTTCTTGTACTTTTAAAATACACCTTAGGCTTGTTTTCAGCCATATTGAATGCTTCTACAAGTGTACTTAATTTTGTTAAGGCAAATTTGGAAAGTTTTTGAGGATTGAAATAAAGAGAGCACTTATACAATTTTTTCAAGTTTACGTATAATATTTATTGAAGTTTATCTAGAATTTTCCTGATCAAAAAACTTTCTGGAACTTAAATTGAATGTTAGAAAGGAACTGAAAGTGTGAAGACGTAGGTGGGCGTTAATAGATCTAGATTCTTGACTCATTAACTGAATGCTTGTCAGCTAAGACTATTATTTCCTAGACCCATGACTTCTTCTGTGATACAGAATGTGGTCACCGGCACCGGCACATCCTTTGTGTTCAATGTTCATTTGCCTACCAGATGCCTGGAGCTGTGCACGTGATTCTCTGTCAGCTTTCTCTCTATACGCATATAGGCATATTCTATCTGATATATAAACATCCTTCCTCTCTGAAATCAATAATAATAATAACAACAACAATAATAAAAAGAATAACTATGGAGAGTTTCTGGGTGAAAATGAAGTGAACTTTATAAGTAGGAACAAAACTTTCCTTATAAATTATATTATGAGGGATAATATCTTCATTCATAACTATTTTTATTTGCCTATTAAACCTTTTGTCACGGTAAATTCAAATGCGTCTTTTTCAATGTAGAAATTATGATCAAAAGATCCTTTTGGACTCCCCCCACCTAAAAGGATTCACGCAGCAAGGAAAGAAACTCTTATATGCATTTTGACTGCTTTGGCTCTATTTTTTTCCCTTAGTCTCTTTTCTTCTTCTTTTTTGTTAACTCTAGAGTCTTTATAGTCCTCATGGAACTTGGCTCTGGAGCCTAGATATCTTAATAACTTGCTTATGCTTCCTGTCTCCCAGGAGGGTATCCTCCCAGAAGGTGAGGGAAACCTCAATGCTGCAATTATTTGAAAAAGTTACACTGTTACGCTAATATCAAAGCCATTATAGATAGCTGCTGCTGCTATTTTGACATATTATTAGAGATTCCAGATGGCTCATGGCCTCTACTTACATATTCAATACAATCTATTTTCCTTCTTTAAAAGCATTCAAGCATCTAAGAATGCAAGAGAGGGGCAATCCTGCAGATTGATTCCTCAGGCTCACTTTACAGAACTATAAAATATAATTTCTGGGTTTATTTCAGTTTTAACAGAGCATCGTTTGGAAAATTTACTTTGTCTCTCTTCTGCAAAGGACTACAACATTTTTCAAGGAATAACCACTAAAGGAAAGAACAGTTAAGTAGAGCAATGAGGAAGAGAAGTCAATTTTTTCTATGGGAAGAATCTAACACTGAGATAATGAACATGCATTTGAAATTTGTAGGAGGAGTTGTTCATTTCATCTTAACATAATGATTTTTTAGTACTTATAGTCAAAACATAGTTATTAATTAACTTTATGTTGATTCTTTCCAGAATTAAAATAATAACAACAGGTGAACATTGGTTGCCTCATCTTACAGAATCTGACAAGTTACTAAACAACAAAAGGTAAAAGTAAATTTTAAAATGTGAGCTTTTGACAAATAATAAGTCACAAATTGACTACATGTTTATTGATGACTCACGGAAAACTCTTTTTTCCAGGTATAAATGTCTTCAGTCACAAACTTATTAACATGAGAATAAATTTGATAGGAATAAATCTTGAAGATGAAAATGATCTAATCCTTGTCCCTAGGCAAGATTAAAGGAATATAAATAAAACACATTATTTCTCAAAAATTTTTCACAAGTACTTCAGGCTCTTTTCACTGCTTAAATATTCTATACTATTTCAGAATCTAAGTACTATCTATTTAAAATCTTGTTCCTTTATAATACAGTTATTTGCATGTTTAATTATTGATGAAATTTGTGAATAACAAAAGTATAACAATAAGTCACCATATCATTTTCCTGTTAGTTCTCTTTTTTTCCAGGCAAAATATTACACTTCTCTCAGATTTCTTTATTTAATGGTTTCCCTGATTCCTTTTCTCAACTTATAATGGTTTATCCAAAAAAGCTAATATATATGGTGTTAATTTTCAACCTAATTAGCACTGATTATTTTGGTGTGCATTGTGGGATTGAACATGACAAGATATAATAAAAATAATAATGGCTAATATTTATACATTATTATTTTATTATATACTGAGTACTTTGTCAGCAATGGTGCTAAGCAATTTACTTGCAGTATTTCATTATATACTTTGAGGGTTATATTAGTTTTATTCCTCTTTTATATGAGGATACAGTGGTATAGTAACTTGACAAAATCACATCAATTACTTAAGTAAGTAATATATTAAGTTATATAAGCAACATAAGCAAGTTATGAAGTAACTTGTCTAAGATCCCAGTTTGAAAATGAGAGCAGCAGCACTGGAACTTAACCTCTATTTAAACCTAAACCTGTGCTAACCATGGCAATGTTACAGCCTTCAGGTTTTTCTCTGATTCTGCATGCTCAAATATCATTCAACTTTTATCTACATGATAAATATGCATTGATTAATTACCATTTGTCAGGCACAGAACCTAATGATGACAATATATGTGGGACAATTTGAACTTTTGATCATACAGAAATTATTGTCAAGTGAAGAGTTATTAATATTTAACATTAAAATGAGGTGATAATAGCTACTATCATTGGGAGCATGATGTATACAGAGATATTTTAACCCAGATTAAAGAGTGGAGGAATGTATTTTGAAGATAATAAATTTTAACTGAACTCTAAAGTTGAAGTGGTAGTAAGTCAGTAAAGGAACAGGAAGGGCTTGTTATCAAAGGTGGTATCGTGCAGTTATTAAGAGCGTGGATTCCAGGCCCAGGCTTCTAGGCTTAATTCTGAGTTCAAGCCTAATAGGTGGCTTCCAACAGATTTCATTTCCATGTACTCAGTTTCTTTATCTGTGAACTGAGACATATAATAGTACTTACCTCATATTATTGTTGTATGAATTATAAAAGCATTTAGAAAAAGTGTCCGGAATATAAGTGGTGCCACATAAATGTTTTCTATCATTATTATCATCTAGGCAGAATCATGCATATAAAGGCATGAGGGGAGAGAGAGTGTGTCCATATTGTTTACAAGGAGGTCAAATTCTTAGTTGAGCTGTCTAGTAAATTAACTACTGATGGCTATGGAAATTATGTGCAGGGTAAATAAACATGCAACCAACAATTCCTTTATATGTGTATTTTGTTTAGTATTCATTTCTAAAGAATTCATTTTTATTTAGACTACCTGTAGGCCTCTTAAAAAACTATGAGCCATGAGCTGAAGAAATGCAGGGAAATTGTCTCTTTGAAAAGGCTTTGGAGGCTCATCAGGGAGAGAAATCTTAGCATGTGAGTGCTAATAATTTTTATGTTTGGTTGTACACAACTTTTGTCATAGTAAGAATATGTTACATTATAATCCAAAATTCTTATTACTCACAAGAAGTCATTGCACCTTGTAAGTAATTTTTAAATTCAGTGGCTTACTTTATCTCTGCTGGTACTCTAAATTAATCTTCAAATTAAATTTTGCTAAAGTAGACTATTGCAACCCCCAATATCTCCAAACCCAAACATCAAAATTACTTCCCAAATGTCATTTATTAAATTACTTAGAGGCCCATGCACCAATTCTAGCACCAGGGGGTCCCTCAGTCTGACCTGAGAGATCAGGCTGAAACTGGCTTTCCAACATCTCCCGAAGGGTCCCTGATTGCAAGAGGTGCAGGCCAGGCCGAGGGACCCCACCGGTGCACGATTGGGGCCAGGGAAGGATAGGGAGGTTGGCAAGCCAAGGAAGGACCATGGGAGGGCTCCAGGGTGTGTTTGGCCCATCTCACTCAGTCCCGATTGACCAGACCCCAGTAGCAAGCTAACCTACCAGTTGGAGCATCTGCCCCCTGTTGGCCAGTGCACGTCATAGTGAGCGGTTGAGCAACCTTAGCATATCATTAGCATATTACGCTTTGATTGGTTGAATGGATGATTGGACTACCAGACGCTTAGCATATTAGGCTTTTATTATATAGGATTTGTTCTCTCTTCCAATCAGTGCTTCACGATATAGAATTTATAAATAAATCATGAGTCATAAATATACAGAGAAGTGATAGTTGCAAATGTGAAAGACATTTGGGTGGAATGACATTACATTAGCCTCACAGGAAAAGATCTAATTCCACTACTTATAGCAATTAGAACATAAAATTAATCATTTGACTAATTACCACTTGGAATTGCCTTTAAGGTAAGTCATAGTAATTTTATAAGATTAAAATGAATAATGACTATAAAATAGCTTTGTGAATCCTAATACTTAAACAGACTATTTGTACCTAGGATCACAGCCAAGGGTTCATTTATTTATTTTGCCTTGTGCCTCTCAGCAGGTTTCTGCCATGGGTGACAAGGGAACAAGCAACCACACAGAAGTGACTGACTTCATTCTCGTAGGCTTCAAGGTCCGCCCAGAACTCCACATTCTCCTCTTCCTACTATTTCTATTTGTATATGCCATGGTCCTTATAGGAAATGTTGGGATGATGGCCATTATTATGACTGATCCCCGGTTGAACACACCAATGTATTTCTTCCTAGGCAACCTCTCCTTCATTGATCTCTTCTACTCATCTGTTATTGCACCCAAGGCCATGATCAACTTCTGGTCTGAGAGCAAGTCCATTTCCTTTGCAGGTTGTATGACCCAGCTCTTTCTCTTTGCCCTCTTCATTGTGACTGAAGGATTTCTCCTGGCAGCCATGGCTTATGACCGCTTCATTGCCATCTGCAACCCACTCCTGTACTCTGTCCAGATGTCAACACGTCTCTGCACTCAGTTGGTGGCTGGTTCCTATTTTTGTGGCTGCTTCACCTCAGTTCTTCAGACCAGCATGACACTCACTTTATCATTTTGTTCTTCTCGGGTCATTGACCACTTTTACTGTGATGCTCGTCCACTTCAGAGAATATCTTGTTCTGACCTCTTTATCTATAAAATGATTTCTTTTTTCTTATCCAGCATCATTATCTTGCCTACTGTCATAGTTATTATTGTTTCTTATATGTATATTGTGTCCACAGTTCTAAAGATGCACTCCACTGAGGGACGTAAGAAAGCCTTTTCTACTTGCAGCTCTCACTTAGGAGTTGTGAGTGTACTGTATGGTGCTGTCTTTTTTATGTATCTCACTCCTGACAGATTTCCTGAGTTGAGTAAAGTGGCCTCCTTATGTTACACCCTAGTCACTCCCATGTTGAATCCTTTGATTTACTCTCTGAGAAACAAAGATGTCAAAGAAGCTCTAAAAAAAATTCTAGAGAAGAAAAATACTCTTCTTTGATTATTATTTCTCTTCCACCAAAGGTGCTGTGGCTGTTTCTTGCATGCTCCTTATGGCCATTATAAAAAGTTATTCTCCTGAACATCCTAAAAGTGTTATCAGTAGTATTTTCAACAGAGATTACACTTCCCATTATTACTTTTTCCTTTTCCTCTGAGACATTAATTTTGAACACACTGATTATAGGAGATGTCCAGGATGTTAGAGAAGCATTCTTCAAGATGAACCCTCCCACTGATTTCAAATAATGTTTTATTTCACAGAATTGATTTCTATTTACTTTTACGGCATGCTGCTTTACACTCTTTATATTTTAATAATGTTTAAACAATATTTTGTCTGGTGTTCATCTTTGGAATTGATCCTCCACTTATACAATCATTGATAATTGACAATAATGCTCAATTTATTTTTTAAAATAAAATATTTCTCAATTTTATAACTAGTTTCTATACTGTGTTAAGTGGTCATTAAAATTTCACTTTGAATCAAGTATTTTATATTTGTTATATTGAGAGAAAAGAGTAATAAGAAGAAAGAAATAATAAGTAATCTTCACTATATACATTAACTTCTAAAACTGTATATTGAGTGTGGCAGTTACTGTGGAGTGCTCTGAGACACTGCTAGTTGCTGAATTCTAATATAAAGAACTAAAGTGGGAGATAAATATTGGCAAGCATTTTTGAGCAATAATTCCTTCGATGTATATCTTCATAATTTTTGTGTTAATTACTGTAAGAAATACTGAATATTGTTATAGAAACAATTCACCCATCAAAATAGAACTTGATCCAAATTTCCTCATCTATGCCTTTGAAGGTTTATTTATTTGATTAATTTTATGTTCTGGTTTTATAATAGTCTCAGGTATAAATGATCTCATTCTTTGGGGAGCTTACAATTTACTGTGAGAGTTACATCCTTGGACAGACAATTAAAACCCAGAAATGTGTATGCCAAAGATAATAGAGATTGCAAGGTGGAGTGCCTGAGAGCAGGTGGTTGGTAATCAAAGAAAATCTTTAGGACTTTGTGAAAAATGTATGTAAAAGGGGATAGAAATTGAGTCAGGGAAACTGCCATGTCAGTTTATATTATTGATATGTGCTTAGAGTACGTCAGTGTAAATGAAAAAAGACTGAATTGAAAATTCAGGTAAAATACACAGAACATATTAACTGGTTAATAGGAGAGTATACTGAAAAAATTGTCCCTCACCATTTTTTAACTTGAATGGTGTGTATGGCGATGGTACAAACAGATAAACAGTAATGGAATTCTCACCGAACTAGGGATAGGGAGAAATTTCCTCAACTTGATAAAAACATCTACAAAAACCCCCAAGATCATATTTTTAAAAGCTAAGACAATCTTTAATTGTGAGAAACTGGAAGTTTTCTCACTAAGATTAAGAACAAACAAGAATGTCCTCACTCACCACAACTTTCAACATCCTATTGGAAGTCTTAATAACAAAATAGACAAGAAAAGAAATAAGTGTTGTGGGTTGAATTATATCTTCTAAAACTTGTATGTTGCAACCCTAGCTCTCCAGTACTGCAGCTTGTGATTATATTTGGAGAAAAGGCCTTCAAAGAGGTCATGAAAATAAGGCTCTTGGTGGGCTCTAGCGCTATCTGACTGGTATCTTTATGAGAGAGGAGATTGTGACACACAGGAGACACAGGGGTGACTGTGTACTGACGTATGCCAATGTGAAGAGGGAGCAAACAAGGAGAGAGGCCTCAGAGGAAACAAATCTGGGGGCACCTTCATCTTGGACTTCCAGTTTCCAGAACTGTGAAAGAATAAATTTGTTTTTTTAAGCCATCCAGTCTGTGGTATTTTGTTATGGCAGTTCTAGCAAACTAATATAAAAAAGTATACAGAATGGGAAGGAAGAAATAATACTGACTTTGTTCACAGATGACATAATTGTGTGTGCAGAAAATCTGAATGAACTGACAATAAAACTCCTGAAATGAATAAGGGATTATAGAAAGCTTGCAGGATATATGGTTAATATACAATAGTCAATAGCTTTCTGTGTGCCAGCAATGAGCGAGTAGAATTTAAAATGAAAACACAGTTACATTTGTATTAGAACTCCTTAAAAATAAAATACTCAGGTATAAATCTCACAAGTATGTACAAGATCTACAGGAGAAAAATTATAAAACTTTAATGGAAGCTATCTAAGAAGACCTAAATATAAATGGAGAGATATTTTATGTTTATGAAGAGAAAGACTCAATACCAAGCTGTCAGTTCTTCCTAACTTGATCTACACATTCAATGCAATCCCAATCCAAATCCCAGCAAGTTCTTTTGGATGTTGAGAAACTTTAGATATTGAATCTAAATGTTATATGCAGAAGAACTTAAATAATCAATACAATACTGAAGGAGAAGAACGGAATCAGAAAACTGACATAACACAACTTCATGACTGACCATATAGCCACAGTAAGACAGTGTGGTATTGGTGAAAGAATAGAAAAATGGATCCATGAGGCAGAACAAAGGGGATAGAAATAGAGCCACATAAATATAGTCAACTGATCTTTAATAAAGGAGCAAAGATAATACAATGGAGAAAAGATAGTCTTTTCAACAAAGAGTGCTGAAACAACTGGGCATCCACATGCAAAATGTGAAGTAGGTATAAACTTTATACCATTCAAGAAAATTAACTCAAAAGGATCATAGACCTAAGTGTAAAACAAAACTATAAAACATCCAGAAGATAACATAGAAGAAATCTACATGATGTTGGGTATGATAATGCCTTTTTGATGCAATACCAAAGGTATAATCCAGGAAAGACATAATGAGTAAGTTGGACTTCACTAACACTAAAAACTTCTGATCTCTGAAAGACATTGTCAAAGAATGAGAAGAAAAGACAAACATTTTCAAAAGACATGTCTGAAAAAGAATATAAAAATATGCAAGGGAACTCTTAATACTCAACTATAAGAAAACAAACTACCTGATTAAAAAATAGCCCAAGACATCAATAAACACCTCACCAAAGAAGATATGCAGAAGGCAAATAAACACATGAAAAAAAGTGTTCTATGTTATATGCCATCAGGGCATGCAAATAAAACAACAATGAGATTCCACTATGCACCTATCAGAATGGCCCAAATCCAGGACACTGACATCATTAAATGCTGACAAGCATGTGGAGCAACAGGAACTCTCATATGTAGCTGGTGGGAATTCAAAATAGTACAGCCACTTTGGAAGACAATTTGGCAGTTTCTTGCAAAAACTAAACATAATGTAACTATATGATTCAGCAAATATGCTGCTTTGCATTTACCCAAATTTATGTCCACACAAAAACCTTCACAGAGGTGTTTAAAGCAGCCTTATTCACAATTATAAAAATTTGGAATAATCAAGATTTCCTTCAGTAAGTGAATAAATAAATGTAGTATATCTAGACGATGGAATATTATTCAGCACTAAAAAAGAGCTTTCAAGCTGTAAAAAGATGTGGTGGAAACTTAAATGCATATTACTAAGTGAAAGTGTACAACTGGAAAAACTACCTATTGTATGAGTCCAACTATATGAGCATTTTGCCTAATTTATTATTATTTTTGGTACTTATTCCTCATGTACTAAAGAAAAAAATCTGTATTTCAATTTAGGGATATGGACATGCACACATATTATATATATATGTGTGTATTTATATATATTCTTGCCTGTGTCTATTTGATCAATCTTGTTAATTGAACTTCTTTACATTTTTCTGATTTCTTGTATGCTTTATTTTTCAATATTTAGGTGAGATATGTGATGATTTACTATGATGGTGTGATACCATTGTAATAAACCTAGTTAGGAATAACTGGAAAGGAGCAAAAAGAATACCAATATTATAGGCATGCCACTTGTGCAGCTTTGCCAGGAGGCTGCAGTTTAACCCTCCCCAGGAAGCCACTGGCCTATTCTTCACAGATCGCTGGGGAAGGGATGGGACAGCAATGGGTGGACAAGATGGAGAATAGATGCATGCCCAGTAAAGTCTAGGAAAAATAGGGAAGACACCTTTCTGTCAGTCACACCTGGGAACAGGTCATTGACCAAAGTAGGCATGCCTACTCCAGGCGTGGGAAGATTTGAGATATTTAATCCCATGAATAAAGGAGCTTGGTCTCTTATGTGTGGGGGACTCTTGGCTCCCCTGCATTCACCCACATGACTCACAGCTCTGTGGACCCCACACATAATGGACTAATGGACTGCAACTAGCCTGATGCTGTACTGGACTCAATTCCACATGGAAAGGAAACTCTGGACACTGGTTATGTTTCTAGCTCTACTGACTCCCCAGCTGCACATCTTCCAGGAATGGATTAAGGGACATGGAACTTTTGAAACTCAGGGATGTAATTCCATGAAAACAAAACTTTCTACCAATATCTTGCCCTCCCATGGGAGCCTCCAGAAATGCTTATTCTAGTGGTACCCCAAGGACCCCACTCTCACTAGCAAAGGGGAAAGGCAATCCTCACATTTCTCTGATAACATGTGGAGTGGCAATTTGTTTCTAGAATATGTTTCCTATATATTGAAGCTATTTTATTAGTTAAATACAATTTGAGAATAATTTTATTTTGCATTTAATTTCCACCAAACTACTCAGCTTTAGTGAAATAAGGCAGTCAGAGAAATATAAGTACCATATGATTTCACTCATATGTGGAATTTAATGAACAAACTGAACTAACAAGCAAAATAGAGACAGACTCATAGAGAGCAGTCAGACAGCTCTGTTGGTGGTGGTGGGGGCAGGGTTGGGGGATTGGAGGAATTGAGCAATAAATAAAAAAAGAAAGAACTCATGGGCATGGACAACAGTGTGGCTATACAATAGAATAGCTTGATATCTGGTATTGTGATTTCTCCAACTTTGTTCTTCTTTCTCAGATATTTAGGGTCTTTTTTTATTCCAGATGAATTTTTGGAGAATTTGTTCTAGGCCCTTGAATTATACTGTTGGTATTTTATTGGGGATTGCCTTGAATCTATAGATTGCTTTGGGTAGTATGGACATTTTAATGAAGTTAATTTGCATCTCTCAGATGATTAGTGACTTTTTTTTAAAGCAGCATAGTATTCCATTGTGTAGATGTACCATAGTTTTCTAATCCATGAAAATAGTATCTTCTTTCATTTGTTTATGTCTTCTTCTATCTCTTTTTTCAATGTCCTGCAGTTTTTTGAATACAGGTCTTTTATCTCCTTAGTTAAGGTTATTTCTAGGTAGCTAATTTTTTTTTGTTGCAATGGTAAATGAAATTGTTTTTTAAATTTCTTCTCCTGTGAGTTAATTATTGGTGTATAAAAAGGCCATAGATTTCTGGGTGTTAATTTTGTATCCTGCTACATTGCCAAATTCACTTATTAAATCTAATAGTTTTTTTTCTTGTTTAAAGTATTATAAATAGTAGTACATATGTCTCCTTTTTTTCCCCCATTGACCTTCCTCCGGCCTGCCCTACCCCCCAGCACATTCCCTTACCCACCCCCAGTGTCTTGTGTCCATTTGTTATGCTTAGATGCATGCATATAAGTCCTTCGATTGATCTCTTACCCCCCCCCCAACAATCCCCAGCCTTCTCGCTGTAATTCGATAGTCTGTTCGATGCTTCTCTGCCTCTGTATTTATCTTTTTGTTCATTAGGTTATAATGTTCTTTATTATCCATAAATGAGTAAGATCATGTGGTATTTTTTTCACTGCCTGGCTTATTTCACTTAGCATAATGCTCTCCAGTTCCATCCATGCTGCTGCAAATGGTAAGGATTCCTTTTTTTTTAAAAGCAGCATAGTATTCCATTGTGTAGATGTACCATAGTTTTCTAATCCACTCATATGCTGATGGGCATTTAAGCTGTTTCCAAATCTTAGCTATTGTAAATTGTGCTGCTATGAAAATAGGGGTGCATATATGCATTCTGATTGGTGTTTCTGCTTTCTTGGGATATATTCCTAGAAGTGGGGTCACTGGGTCAAATGGCAGTTCCATTTTTAAATTTTTGAGGAAACGCCATACTGTTTTCCACAATGATTGCACCAGTCTGCATTCCCACCAGCAGTGAAGGCGGGTTCCTTTTTCTCCGCATCCTCTCCAGCACTTGTCATTTGTTGATTTGTTGATTATAGCCATGCTAACAGGTGTGAGGTGATACCTCATTGTCATTTTGATTTGCATCTCTCAGATGATTAGTGACTTTTTTTTAAAGCAGCATAGTATTCCATTGTGTAGATGTACCATAGTTTTCTAATCCATGAAAATAGTATCTTCTTTCATTTGTTTATGTCTTCTTCTATCTCTTTTTTCAATGTCCTGCAGTTTTTTGAATACAGGTCTTTTATCTCCTTAGTTAAGGTTATTTCTAGGTAGCTAATTTTTTTTTGTTGCAATGGTAAATGAAATTGTTTTTTAAATTTCTTCTCCTGTGAGTTAATTATTGGTGTATAAAAAGGCCATAGATTTCTGGGTGTTAATTTTGTATCCTGCTACATTGCCAAATTCACTTATTAAATCTAATAGTTTTTTTTCTTGTTTAAAGTATTATAAATAGTAGTACATATGTCTCCTTTTTTTCCCCCATTGACCTTCCTCCGGCCTGCCCTACCCCCCAGCACATTCCCTTACCCACCCCCAGTGTCTTGTGTCCATTTGTTATGCTTAGATGCATGCATATAAGTCCTTCGATTGATCTCTTACCCCCCCCCCCCCCCCCCCCCCCCCCCCCCCC
>NW_005356841.1:109317-113793 GCF_000412655.1 Myotis brandtii | reverse complement strand
AATGGTAAATGGGATTGTTTTTTTCATTTCTCATTCTGTGAGTTCAGTATTGGTGTATAAAAAAGCCATAGATTTCTGGGTGTTAATTTTGTATCCTGCTACATTGCCAACTTCATTTATTAGGTCTGGTAGTTTTTTGATGGAGTCTTTGGGGTTTTCTATGTATAGTATCATGTCATCTGCAAATAAGGATAGTTTTACTTATTCTTTTCCTATTTGGATGCCTTTTATTTCTTCTTCTTGTCTGATCACTATGGCTAGTACTTCTAATACTATGTCGAACAGGAGTGGTGAGAGTAGGCATCCTTGTCTTGTTCCTTTCTTAGGGGAAATGGTTTTAGTTTTTGCCCATTGAGTATGATGTTGGCTGTAGGTTAGTCATATAGGGCTTTCATTATGTTGAGGTATCATCCCTCTATTCTCATTTGCTGAGAGTTTTTATCAAGAAAGGGTGTTGGATTTTGTCAAATGCTTTTTCTGCATAAGTTGATATGATTATGTGATTTTTATCTCTCAGTTTTTTAATGTGATTTATCACATTATTGATTTGCGGATATTGTACCATTCTTGCATTCCTGGAATAAATCCCACTTGGTCATGGTGTATGATCTTTCTAATGTAATGCTAGATATGATTTGCTAGAATTTTGTTGAGGATTTTAGCATCTATGTTCATCAAGAATATTGGCCTGTAGTTCTCTTTTTTTGTGGTGTCTTTATCTGGTTTTGGAATTAGGGTAATGCTGGCTTCATAGAAAGAGCTTGGAAGTGTGCCTTTCTCTTGAATTTTTTTGGAATAGTCTGAGAAGGATAGGTTTTAGTTCTTTGAATGCTTGGTATAACTCCCCTATAAAGCTGTCCAGACCAGGGCTTTTGTTTTCTGGAAGAGTTTTGATCGCTGTTTTACTTTCTTTGGTAGTTATCGGCCTATTCAGGTTTTTTGTTTCTTCTTGGTTGAGCTTTGGGAGCTTCTATTTTTTTAAGAATATGTCCATTTCATCGAGGTTGTCCTTTTTGTTGGAATAGAGTTGTTCATAGTGTTTTTTCATAATTGTTTGTATTTCTGTGGGATCGGTTGTTATTTCACCTATTTCATTTCTGATTTTGTTTATTTGGGTCTTCTCTCTTTGCTTCTTGGTAAGCCTGGCTAGAAGTTCTTCAATCTTGTTTATCCTTTCAAAGAACCAGCTCTTGGTTTTGTTTTTCTTTTGTATTGTTTTTTTGGTCTCTATTTCATTTATCTCTGCTCTGATCTTTATTATTTTCTTCCTTCTGCTTACACTGGACTATTTTTGTTGCTCTCTTTCTAACCCTTTGAGTTGTAGGGTTAGGTAATTTATTATCGTTGTTTCTTGTGTTTTTTGTTTGTTTTGTTTGTTTGTTTGTTTTTTGTGGTAGGCTTGTAGAGCTATGAGCTTTCCTCTCAAGAGTGCTTTCACTGTGTCCCATAGATTTTTGGATTGTTGTATTTTCATTGTCATTTGCTGCCATGATATTTTTTATTTCTTCTTTGATCTCTGTGGTAACCCAGTCATTGTTTAATAGCATGCTATTTATCCTCCAGGTGTTTGATCTATTTTATTGTTTTTATTGTAGTTGATTTCTAGTTTTATGCCATTGTGATCTGAGAAGATGCTTGATATAATTTATATCCTTTTGAATTTGAAGAGACTTTGCCTGTGCCCTAATATGTGGTCTATCTTTTAAAATGTCCCATGTGCACTTGAGAAGAATGTATGTTCTGTTGCTTTGGGGTGAAATGTTTTGAAGATGTCAAGTAATTCCATCTGGTTTTGTGAGTCAATTGGGATTGATATTTCTTTGCTGAGTTTTTGTTTAGAGGATTTTTCCAATGGTCATAGAGGGATATTAAAGTCCTCTACTATGACTGTATTGCTGTCAATCTCTACCTTGATATCCTCCAGAAGTTTTTTTTTTAATGTATTATGTGCTCCTGTATTGGGTGCATATATGTTTACCAGAGTTATTTCTTCTTGTTGGATTGTTCCCTTTATTATTATGAAGTGGCCTTCCTTGTCTCTTGTTATGTCCTTCACTTTGAGATCTAATTTGTCAGATATAAGTATTGCTACCCCAGCTTTTTCTTCATTCCCATTCGCCTGAAAAACATTTTTCCATACCTTCACCATCAGTCTGTGTGAGTCCTTTTTTCTGATGGGGGTTTTCTGTAGACAGCAGATATGTGGGTAATGTTTTCTTATCCACTCAGTTACTCTATGTCTTTTGATTGGGGCTATTTAATCCATTTACATTTAAAGTTATTATTGATAGGTACTTGTTTGTCACCATTTGTTTTCTTTACACCTGTGTTCATTCTTTATTTCCTATTTCTTCTTTTTACAGCAAATCCTTTAGCATTTCTTGCATTGCTGGTTTGGTGGTAATAAACTCCCTTAGTCCTTTTCTGTCTGTAAAGCTCCTGATTTCACCCTCAATTTTGATTGATAGCCTTGCTGGGTACAGTATTCTTGGATTCAGACCCTTCCTTTGCATGACTTTGTATATTTCATTCCATTCCCTTCAGGCCTGATGTGTTTCTGTTGAGAAAACAGTTGCCAGTCTGATGGGAGATCCTTTGTAGGTAACTTTCTGTCTCTCTCTGTCCGCTTTTACGATTCTTACTTTGTCGTTGGTATTTGCCTATTTAATTATAATGTGCCTTGGCATCAGTCTTTTGGTGTTCAATTTGTTTGGGACTCTGTGAGCTTCTTGGATTTGTGTGATTTTTTTCTTCCCTATATCAGGGAAGTTTTCTGTCATTATTTCTTTAAGCAGGTTTTCTATTCCTTGCTCAGTTTCCTCTTCTTCTGGCATCCCTATCATGTGGATGTTGTTTTGTTTTGTGTTGTCCCAAAGTTCCCTTAGGCTCTCCTCCTGTTTTTTAAGTATTTTTTTCTAGATGCTGCTCTTCTTGGGTATATTTTCCTACCTTGTCTTCTAGCTCACTGATGTGTTCTTCTGCTTCTTCTAGTCTACTGTTGATTCTTTTTATTGAGTTCCTTATAACAGCAATGCCATTTTTCATTTCTTCTTCGTTCTTCCTCATTTCCTCTTGGTTTTTACACATATTGTTGAATTTGTCTCCCATTCTTTTCAGCGACCTTATGACCATTTCTCTGAATTCTTTCTCTGACATATTGCTTGCCTCCATTTCATTTACTTCCTTTTATGGTGATGCCTCCTTTTTTTTCGTATGCAAGCTGTTTCTTTGTCTCCCCATGATCTCTCTTCTCTGGGTGTCTTGTTTTGTAGCTCTCTCTTTCCTTTCCTTGAGAAGGTGCAGAGCTCATCTGAGTCCAATATTTGTGCTTCTAGAGATCTGGTGTTCCTGGGTTCGCAGCTCTTCCCTGGGTGTTGTTATTGTAGATTCCCGGGATGTGTAGGTTTTGGATAACAGCCACTCTCCCCTTCAAGATGGCGCGCTCTCCACGGCAGAGCTGGTCGCTCCAGGAGAGAGTTCAGCAGCAGTGGAGGATTCCCTGGTCAGGGGAGCCTCTCTGCCAGTCCCCAACATTCCCTTGGAGTACAGCTGTCCCTCACCCACAAATATACACTCCCCTTACGTCTACACGTTCTCCTTTCATTCTCTAACTCTCACACTATCTTGCAATCTGCCTTCCCGTCAATAGCCATCTTCCTCTCTCCAAGTCTAATAGTTTTTTGATGAAGTCTTTAGGGTTTTCTATGTATAATATCATGTCATCTGCAAATAATGACAATTTTACTTCTTCTTTTCCAATCTGGACGCCTTTTATTTTTTCCTCTTGTCTAATTGCTATTGCTAGCACTTCCAGTACTATGTCAAAAAGGAGTGGTGAGAGTGGGAAACCTTGTCTTGCTCCTGTTCCTAGGGGAAATGATTTTAGTTTTTGCCCTTTGAGTATGATATTGGCTGTAGGGTTTTCATATAAAGCTTTTATTGTGTTGAGGTATGATCCCTCTATTCCTATTTTGCTGAGAGTTTTTATCAGGAAAGGGTGTTGGATTTTGTCAAATGCCTTTTCTGCATCAATTGTTAGGATTATGTGATTTTTATCTCTCAGTTTTTTGATGTGATGTATCACATTTATTGATTTGCAGATATTGTACTAACCTTGCATCCCTGGAATAAATCCCACTTGGTCATGGTGTATGATCTTTCTAGTGTAATGCTGGATCTGATTTGCTAGAATTCTGTTGAGGATTTTAGCATATATGTTCATCAGGGATATTGGCCTGTAATTTTCTTTCTTTGTAGTGTCTTATCTGCTTTTGGGTTTAGGGCAATGCTGGCTTCATAGAAACAGCTTAGAAGTGTGCCTTCCTCTTGAATTTTTTGGAATAGTCTGGGAAGAATAGGTTGTAGTTCTTCTTTGAATGTTTGGTAAACTCTCCTGTGAAGCTATCTGGCCCTGGGCTTTTGTTTAGTGGACGCTTTCTGATGACTGCTTCAATTTCCTCCTTAGTTATTGGCCTG
>NW_005356841.1:99681-109242 GCF_000412655.1 Myotis brandtii | reverse complement strand
CAGTGGTTCTCAACCTTCCTAATGCCGCGACCCTTTAATACAGTTCCTCATGTTGTGGTGACCCCCAACCATAAAATTATTTTTGTTGCTACTTCATAACTGTAATTTTGCTACTGTTATGAATCGTAATGTAAATATCTGATATGCAGGATGGTCTTAGGCGACCTCTGTGAAAGGGTCACTCAACCCCCAAAGGGTCGCAACCCACAGGTTGAGAACTGCTGCTCTAGATTGTTTCGTTTTTTGGAGTAGCATTGTCCATAGTATTTTATTTTATTTTTTTACAATCCTTTGTATTTCTGTAGAGTCGTTTGTTATTTCACCTCTTTTATTTCTGATTTTGTTTATTTGGGTCCTCTCTCTTTTCTTCTTGGTGAGTTTGGCTAGAGATTCATCAATCTTGTTTATCCTTTCAAAGAACTAGCTCTTAGTCTCATTGATCGTTTGTATTTTTCTTTATTTTTATTGTCTCTATGTAATTTATTTCTGCTCTGATCTTTATTATCTCCTTCCTTCAGCTCACTCTGGACTTTTCTTGTTGCTCTCTTTCTAATTCTTTAAGTTCTAGAGTTAGATAATTTATTACCATTTTTTTTCTTGTTTTTTGAGGTATTCCTGTAATACTATGAACTTCCCTCTCAGGATTGCTTTCACTGTGCCCCATAAGTTGTGGATTGTTGTGTTTTCATTGCCATTTATTTTTAGGATGTTTTTAATTTCTTCTTAGATTTCTTTGGTAACCCAATCATTGTTTAATAGCATGCTATTCAGCCTCCAAGTATTTGAATTTTTCTGATTGTTTAAATGTACCTGATTTCTAACATTATGCCATTGTGGTCTGAGAAGATGCTTGATATGATTTTAATCTTCTTGAATTTGGAGAGACTTTTCCTGTGACCCAATATGTGATCTATCTTTGAAAATGTCCCATGTGCACTTGAGAGGAATGTATATTCTCTAACTTTGAGGTGAAATGTTCTGAAGAGGTCAGTTAGGTCCATCTCATCTATGAGTCATTTATGATTGCTGTTTTCTTTGCTGATTTTTTGTCTAGAGGATTATCCAGTGATGTCAGTGGGATATTAAAGTCCCCTACTATGATAGTATTGCTATCGATCTATCCCTTGATATCTTCCAGAAGTTTTTTTTATGTATTTGGGTGCATATATGTTCACTAGAGTTATATCTTCTTGATGTATTGATCTCTTTAGTATTATGAAGTGGCCTTCCTTATCTCTTGTTATGGCCTTCAGTCTGAGGTCTATTTTGTCAAATATAAGCATTGCTATCCCAGCTCTTTTTTTCATTTTCATTTGCCTGAAAGTTATTTTCCCATCCCTTCACTTTCAGTCTGTGTGGCCCTTGTTCTAAGGTGGGTCTCTTATAGACAGCATATATATGTTTTCTTATCCACTCTATGTCTTTTGATTGGAGCCTTTAGGCCATTTATGTTTAACTAGAGGCCCGTTGCATGAAATTCGTGCACTGGGGTAGGGGGGGAGAAGGGGCCCCTCAGTCTGGCCTTCACCCTCTCCAATCTGTGACCCCTCAGGGAATGTCCAACTACCTGTTTGTGCCCACACTTTTAACAGATAACAGCTCCATTGTTGTTCCTTTCTTATGCTTAAAACCATTGGAATTAGTAGGTATTCAAAGTGTGTATACATTTTGGGGGGACACCCCCCTGATTAGCCAATGGGAAGGGTAGCGGCCATACGGCTAATTACCATGTTTCTCTTTTATTAGATAGGATGTTATTATTGATAGGTACTTGTTTGTAGCCATTTTTCTTCTTTGTGCCTGTGTTCCTTCTCCCCCCTTTTCCCCCTTCTTTTTACAGCATTCTCTTTAGCATTTATTGCATTCTGGGCTTGGTTGTGATAAACTCCCTTAGCCTTTATTTTTTTTTTTTTGTCTTTGAAGCTGCTGATTTCTCCTTCAATGATAGCCTTGCTGGATAGAGTATTCTTGGATTCAGGTCATTGCTTTGCCTCACATTGTATACTTTTTTCCATTCCTTTCTGGCCTGATGTGTTTCATTTGAGAAATCATTTGATAATCTAATGGTGGGTAACTTTATCTCTCTCTCGTAGCCTTTTAGATTCTCTCTTTATTGTTGATGTTTGCCATTGTAATTATGATGTGTCTTGGTGTGGGTCTTTTTGGGTTCATCTTCTTTTGGACTCTCTGTGCTTGTGTGACTTTTTTCTACACCAAATCAGAGATATTTTCTGACATTATTTCTTCAAATATGTTTTCTAACCCTTGCTCCTCTTCTTGTTGTTCTAGAACCCCTATTTTATGTATGTTGCTTCATTTCATGTTGTCCCAAAGCTCCCTCAAGCTTCTCACCATTAATGAGACACCATAAGTAAAAAGAACGTTATTTTTATTTGAAACGTATGCATGGCAGTATTGGCCAGCATCCAAAAAGCAACCAAGTTTGTTGCTCTGTTTAAAAGAAAGAAAAAAGATTTTTAAAAAACTCCCTAAATGTAGCTTAAAGATCACTCTTGGAGGAAATAAAGGGACATGCTCTTCAAATATTTAGAAACTGTAATTAAAAGTCAATGTATTAGGCCTTAAAAAGTAAAAATATAAAACAAACCTGACTTAAAACGTTAAATGACTTTTTAGAAGTTATTAAAGGACATTAATTAGTTAAAATCTTATCTAAAAATCTCTGTGGAAGAAATGACAAATTTGTTACTCAATTAAAATGACTCAGTGACACAAGCTGTCATTTCCAGCAATTTTGTAAAAAGTGGAAAATTCACCACATTACAGGAATCTATACTAATAATAGAGGATAATGCAAATTGTCTAGGATGCCATCACAGTAACAGTAATGACAGAACAGCAGTCTGTGTGGGGCAACCAGGCCAGCAGGGGGGTTAGTGAGGGATGACCAAACGACTGAACAGCAGTCTGTGTGGGGCAGTCAGGCCAGCAGGGGGGTTAGTGAGGGACAACAAAACAATTGAACAGCAGGATGTGTGGGGGAGTTGGGGGTGACCAGGCCTGCTGGGGGGCAGTTAGGGGCAACCAGGCTGGCAGGGCAGGGGCAGTTGGGGGCAAGCAGACCTGCAGGCAGAGGCGGTTAGAGGTAATCAGGCTGGCAAGGGGGCGTTAAGTGGTGATCAGGCAGGCAGTCAGGTGAGCAGTTAGAATCCAGCAGTCCCGGTTTGTGAGAGGGATGTCTGACTGTCGCTTTAGGCCCAATCCCCAGGATCGGGCCTAAACCAGCAGTTGGACATCCCGGAGGGGTACTTGATTGCAGAGGGTGCAGGCTGGACTGAGGAGACCTTCCCCAGTGCACGAATTTCATGCACCAGGCCTCTAGTACCATATAATTTTGCATATTGCCCTGATTAGCCAATGGGAAGGGTAGCGGCCATACGGCTAATTACCATGTTTCTCTTTTATTAGATAGGATGTTATTATTGATAGGTACTTGTTTGTAGCCATTTTTCTTCTTTGTGCCTGTGTTCCTTCTCCCCCCTTTTCCCCCTTCTTTTTACAGCATTCTCTTTAGCATTTATTGCATTCTGGGCTTGGTTGTGATAAACTCCCTTAGCCTTTATTTTTTTTTTTTGTCTTTGAAACTGCTGATTTCTCCTTCAATGATATCCTTGCTGGATAGAGTATTCTTGGATTCGGGTCATTGCTTTGCCTCACATTGTATACTTTTTTCCATTCCTTTCTGGCCTGATGTGTTTCTTTTGAGAAATCATTTGATAATCTGATGGTAGGTAACTTTATCTCTCTCTCGTAGCCTTTTAGATTCTCTCTTTATTGTTGATGTTTGCCATTGTAATTATGATGTGTCTTGGTGTGGGTCTTTTTGGGTTCATCTTCTTTTGGACTCTCTGTGCTTGTGTGACTTTTTTCTACACCAAATCAGAGATGTTTTCTGACATTATTTCTTCAAATATGTTTTCTAACCCTTGCTCCTCTTCTTGTTGTTCTAGAACCCCTATTTTATGTATGTTGCTTCATTTCATGTTATCCCAAAGCTCCCTCAAGCTTCTCACCATTAATGAGACACCATAAGTAAAAAGAACGTTATTTTTATTTGAAACGTATGCATGGCAGTATTGGCCAGCATCCAAAAAGCAACCAAGTTTGTTGCTCTGTTTAAAAGAAAGAAAAAAGATTTTTAAAAAACTCCCTAAATGTAGCTTAAAGATCACTCTTGGAGGAAATAAAGGGACATGCTCTTCAAATATTTAGAAACTGTAATTAAAAGTCAATGTATTAGGCCTTAAAAAGTAAAAATATAAAACAAACCTGACTTAAAACGTTAAATGACTTTTTAGAAGTTATTAAAGGACATTAATTAGTTAAAATCTTATCTAAAAATCTCTGTGGAAGAAATGACAAATTTGTTACTCAATTAAAATGACTCAGTGACACAAGCTGTCATTTCCAGCAATTTTGTAAAAAGTGGAAAATTCACCACATTACAGGAATCTATACTAATAATAGAGGATAATGCAAATTGTCTAGGATGCCATCACAGTAACAGTAATGACAGAACAGCAGGCTGCATGGGCCGACCAGGCCAGCCGTGTGGTTAGTGAGGGATGACCAAACGACTGAACAGCAGTCTGTGTGGGGCAACCAGGCCAGCAGGGGGGTTAGTGAGGGACAACAAAACAATTGAACAGCAGGATGTGTGGGGAAGTTGGGGGTGACCAGGCCTGCTGGGGGGCAGTTAGGGGCAACCAGGCTGGCAGGGCAGGGGCAGTTGGGGGCAAGCAGACCTGCAGGCAGAGGCGGTTAGAGGTAATCAGGCTGGCAAGGGGGCGTTAAGTGGTGATCAGGCAGGCAGTCAGGTGAGCAGTTAGAATCCAGCAGTCCCGGTTTGTGAGAGGGATGTCTGACTGTCGCTTTAGGCCCAATCCCCAGGATCGGGCCTAAACCAGCAGTTGGACATCCCGGAGGGGTACTTGATTGCAGAGGGTGCAGGCTGGACTGAGGAGACCTTCCCCAGTGCACGAATTTCATGCACCAGGCCTCTAGTACCATATAATTCCCAAGGACAGGCAATTATAGAACGCCAACATCAATGGCTAAAATCCCAACTTGAAAAACAAAAAGGGGAGATTATGGAGAAATCGCCTGTAAGTAGACTACACCAAGCCTTAATTACTTTAAATTTTTTCACTTGTAATGCCGATGGCAAGACACCCATGAAAACACACTGGTATCAGAATAAGTCAAAGGAAAATGGTCTGGTTAAATGGAAAGATCCCGAGTCTGGTTTATGGAAAGGCCCCAACCCCCTGTTAAAATTTGGTTGAGGATATGCTTGTGTGTTTCCAGAAACCTTCTCCAAGCCTGTGTGGATTCCTGCAAGAAATATTAAACTTCAACATGGATCTGAGGGAGGAATTGGCCTGGTTAATGAGGACCTTGCACCTGGAGCCGCGCCTTGCAGCTGCAGACAATCAACTACCCCAGCCACAGATAGCAGCAGCCCCAAGCAACCCACTGAAGATTAGGAGTGGGAGGAGAATGAGGCAGACCACAAACAGCCTGGAGGTCACCTGGGGGATGGTGAAGAAGACGGTCCAGAAAGCTGAGTGAATTTGTGAGGAAACTAAAACTCCAAGAATGCTTGAGGATGTCTTTCTTGCCATACTAGCAATCATCAGTTGTGTGGTAACACTACCAGGGGCAAATGGGGAAGTATATTGGACTTATGTTCCTGACCCTCCATGGGTAAGACCCCTTATGTGGGCTGATCCCCCACCTAGTGTACTCACCAATAATACCAAACACATTGGTCATCCAGGAGGACCACAGTGGGACAAGGAAGTACATGGGCAAAGCATAATTACACGGGGGTCGCCACCCAGCTTCCCTTTTGTATAACACAGATTCAAACTACTGCTTCTTTGTGTGTAGAATTAAAGAGAGGCTTCTGGCTAGCATGGACACCAAAGGAGGGGGAAACAAAAGCCCAAATACACTTACTATCACTACTTGCTCTGGGGAGAGGTACAGAAAATGTAACATTACTAAAACACCCCCCCCACCTCCCCACTAAGCCATTATGTAAAAAGTTTTATGAAGGGCACTTCACCGAGGAAGAAATTAATTGGCAAGACTGTTATAGTAACCACCCCACCAGCAGCAAACTTAATAATAGTTTTCCATTGTGGATTGGAGCCCCTACGGGTCTGCATATAGTAACAATCACACCCTAAAATGGAAGAGGACCACATCTTATCTATACGTTGAAGCTACTCACTCCATTTCATGGTATGGAGGAGGATTTTTTGGATCTCAATTACAGCATGATAATTGGCCTCTACAAAATAACCAATGGAAATTAGCTGCTGCACTTGCCCCAATAAAATGATATAATTCTAACTATGGCTTAGATAATTCCATTTGTACCTTATGGGGAACTCCCAACAAGACAGTATTTGCCACCACTTGTGTCAATAAAAAAATCACCTTCTTGGTGCTTGGGGTAAAGGAACACCATCCTTAATATTTTAGGATTACAGCAGCATATTGTACAATTATCCCAGGCAAACTTGCAAACTAATCCCTTAGATGTCTGGCAGCAATTTAAAAAGAACATAAAAGAATTTAATCTTTATCACCGGATCTCCTTACATTTACCTCTTAGCATAACCACTATTGCCTGTCTCATTCTTGTTCTTATATATTTAATTCCAGTCTGCAGATGCAGAATAAAAATCTTGAAAGGACTTGGACCCTTCAGGCGGCATTCACTTTTCAAGATCTACTAAGGAAACGAAAAGGGGGAGATGCTGGAGGCTATCCATTGTCTACACTATCGGGAAAGTGCAAACAAGGAACCCAGAAGGATAATGGACCTTGAGCATTGACAAGGGCTAAAGCTATGCACCAATTATTCTTTTGAGACAATTATGGCTCAAGCAATTCCCTGACCTAATAGTCTCAAAGTAAATCTTTACTAATATTTACTCACCTTTAACATGGTCTGTCTGCTACCGGATTTCCTGCCTAAGGGCAAGATTTGAATCTTAAATTGAATAAAAAGCTAACAGGGCCTGGGCACCAGTGAAGCCTTTCCTCTTGAGAAAGACTCTCCGCCTGGCCCGCTGTCATTTCCAAATTCATATTTCATGTCTAGTCTCTTCATTTTTGCACAGCCCTTCTCCCGGTCCTGAACCCTAGCCGTGCAGGTAGCGGCTTTCACAACAGTTGTGCCCTGAATTGTCTACTTCCACCCTATAGTCTGACCACCCTATAGTCTCTGTCCATAGGTAATGTGTATATGCATGTAAGTTCTTTAGTTAATCTCTTCCTGCCCCCCTCCCCCTTCTTTTTGAGATTTGTCAGTCTGTTCCATGTTTCCATGCCTCTGGTTCTATTTTATTCATCAGGTTAGTTTGTTCATTAGATTTCTTACTGTTTCTTTTGATTTTTAGATTCAATTGTTAATAGATATGTATATATTGCCATTTTATTGCACTCTTTGACCAACATTGTTATACAGTACTGTGTTTTTCCCCCCTTATATTTTGTTAGGATTTGTGAATTTATATTAATGATTAATATTGGCTATAATTTTTCCTTGTTTTACCATAGTTTGTACTCTATATTCCTTTGTAAGTCACATAAGTGATAGGGAACATGAGATATAGCATATGAAAATTTAGGAATATGCAACTATGTGAACCAGTGAGCTGGGTCATGTTTATTTATTCCTTCCAAAGTGAAAGAAAATGTTCTGGACCATTCACACCCTTAGTAGGAATAGTTAAATACTTTTTTTGAATTTTGGAGGCAATATATAATGCTTCTTAAGTGTGTGTACATCCAGTATGCACCCATAAAATCTCACTGTTCTTCAACTGATTCAGACTTTGAAATAAGCAGCATTGTCACTTGGAACTCCTGAAGAAGGATACTCAATGATGTTCTGGGTTCTTGTGGAATATAGATGTTTTGTGGAAACTGTGGCAAACTCTGATTGGAAAGTCAGAGTGGTGGCAATCGAAGGATTTAGAGAAAAGCAAGTCTTATTCAAGTTCTTTTGAGAAACAGCTCCTATATTGGGCCCTGGTAAAGATTGTATTCTTTATTATGGAAATCAAGTGACTAATATCCTAAGGGGTGTCTAATTCATCAGCCCTGCAATTGGGGTTACAGAGAAACATTATGTCATTAAGTGAAAGTTGTATATATGATGTCTGGCTTGAATGTGTCTTCAGGTCAGAAGTAATTTTATGGGCAATTGATTCATATTTCCAGTGTACCTATTCCTGCAGCATTGGCACCTTTTTTCAGCCTACATTTATGATCATGTGGCAAATTCCCTATTTATAATTTTTGAGAAAAATAAATAAATTGATCCAGGTTTATAGATGATACTGCATGTACTATGAGCAGCTGGAAATGGACTCCTGAAGCATACTAGTCCAATTCATCGTTGTTCTTTAAAGGATGCTGGTAATGAAAATATTCTTAATGGACATAATTTCCAGATGCATTGCTTGATGATTTAATTTTTGTCAAGTACAAATTGATTCTTTTTATACCTATATAGAGCAATTGTTTAAACATATTTTTATTGTATACAGTGAGTGTTGAGAAATTATTAATTTAATACATAACACCTGGATAAACAACTTTCAAGCAATTAAAAAGTGAACCAAAGGGTGGAGTGGTTTCAGGGTGAAAGGAGTCAATGGGGGAAAAGGGGACATCTGGAATACTTTCAACAATAAAAATAAATTTTAAAAAAGTGAACCTAACTTTAAATCTAATCAATCATTATTTACCCTTTACTTTACTTTGTTAAACAAAAAGCTTAAAAACCGAAAGTTGTCCTGAAAGAGACACGTGCTAGAGAAAGGACCAGGCCCTGGGTCATGTAGTCTAAACCAACAGGAGCAGTCCTGGGGTTCATAAGATTCTCCTCCTCCTCCACCTCTTCCTCCTCGTCCTTCTAATGAGTTTGGGCTAAAAAGAGGTAAGTTTTTTTTAAGGAATTTATATTAGCTATAGATATGGGAAATGGGGAAAGCGGTGAAGCAGGGAATGTTCTGGGATAGGTGAATAGTCCCTAAGAAAGAAGTACTTTTTACATCTGGATTGATTGTGGGAATAGTCTGGAAGGTTCATGAGTAAGCAGAATGCAGTGGCCTGTGGCTGGTGGGCTTTTTTTTTTTTTTTTAGATAATTGCTGAAATAGCTGCCTGAAAGTTGATTCAAAGTTTCAACATACATTCAGGGGTATGAGCAGTATTTCCTTGGTTTCTGCCTATGGTTGCTCACAGATTAACTTCAAGACTCTTCCTCTCATCCTCTGGCCTACTGTAATTTCATTTAGGACATCTGGAAAAAAATTTTTCTTGTCAACCTAATAAAATTGAGGGCATTTGGTGGACTTTATCCCCCTATCATGGTCATGCTAGTCTACTTATTATCAATTATTATTTGAAAAATAACTATGGCGAGCCCTAGCTGGTTTGGCTCAGTGGATAGAGTGTTGGCCTGCAGACTGAAGGGTCCCAGGTTCAATTCTGGTCAAAGGCACATGACTGGGTT
>NW_005356841.1:67748-99527 GCF_000412655.1 Myotis brandtii | reverse complement strand
CCTTCCTCTCTGAAATCAATAATAATAATAACAACAACAATAATAAAATGAATAACTATGGAGAGTTTCTGGGTGAAAATGAAGTGAACTTTATAAGTAGGAACAAAACTTTTTCTATAAATTATATTATGAGGGATAATATCTCCTTTCATAACTATTTTTATTTGCCTATCAAACCTTTTTTCATGGTAAATTCAAATGCTTCTTTTTCAATGAAGAAATTATGATAGGAAGATCTTTTTGGACTCCCCCCACCTCAAAAGATTCACGCAGCAAGGAAAGAAACTCTTATATGCATTTTGACTCCTTTGGCTCTATTTTTCCCCCTTAATTTCTTTTCTTCTTCTTTTTTTTTAATTTTGTTAACTCTAGAGTCTTTATAGTCCTCATGGAACTTGGCTCTGGAGCCTAGATATCTTAATAACTTGCTTATGCTTCCTGTCTCCCAGGAGGGTATCCTCCCAGAAGGTGAGGGAAACCTCAATGCTGCAATTATTTGAAAAAGTTACACTGTTACGCTAATATCAAAGCCATTATAGATAGCTGCTGCTGCTATTTTGACATATTATTAGAGATTCCAGATGGCTCATGGCCTCTACTTACATATTCAATACAATCTATTTTCCTTCTTTAAAAGCATTCAAGCATCTAAGAATGCAAGAGAGGGGCAATCCTGCAGATTGATTCCTCAGGCTCACTTTACAGAACTATAAAATATAATTTCTGGGTTTATTTCAGTTTTAACAGAGCATCGTTTGGAAAATTTACTTTGTCTCTCTTCTGCAAAGGACTACAACATTTTTCAAGGAATAACCACTAAAGGAAAGAACAGTTAAGTAGAGCAATGAGGAAGAGAAGTCTATTTTTCTACGGGAAGAATCTAACACTGAGATAATGAACATGCATTTGTAAATTTGTAGGGGGAGTGGTTCATTTTATCTGAACGTAATGATTTTTTAGTATTTATAGTCAGAACATAGTTATTAATTAGCTTTATGTTTATCCTTTCTAGAATTAAATAATAACAAGAGGTGAACATTGGAGTTCTGTTGCCTCATCTTACAGAATCTGACAAGTTACTACACAACATAAGGTAAAAGTAAATTTTAAAACATGAGTTTTTGACAAATAATAAGTCACAAACTGGGAAACTGACTCTGTGAAAACTCTTTTCTCTAGGTATAAATGTCTTCAGTCATGAACTTATTAACATTAGAATGAGTTTGATAGGAATAAATCTTGAAGATTAAAATGATCTAATCCTTTAATATTATCCCTAGGCAAGATTAAAGGAATATAAATAAAATACATTATTTCTCAAAAATATTTCATAACTGCTTCATGCTCTTTTCACTGCTTAAATATTGTATACCTTTTCAGACTATTTAAAATCTTGTTCCTTTATAATACAGTTATTTGTATGTTTAATTTTTGATGTAATTTGTGAATAACAAAAGTACTAGTATAACAATCAGTCACCATATCATTTTCCTGTTAGTCCTCTTTTTTTCCAGGCAAAATATTGCACTTCTCTCAGATTTCTTTATTCTTTTAAAACTTTAATATTTTCCCTGATTCCTTCTCTCAACTTATAATGGTTTATCCAAAAAAGCTCATATACATGGTGTTAATTTTCAACCTAATTAGCACTGACTATTTTGGTGTGCATTGTGGGATTGAGCATGACAAGATATAATAAAAATAATAATGGCTAATATTTATACATTATTATTTTATTATATACTGAGTACTTTGTCAGCAATGGTGCTAAGCAATTTACTTGCAGTATTTCATTATATACTTTGAGGGTTATATTAGTTTTATTCCTCTTTTATATGAGGATACAGTGGTATAGTAACTTGACAAAATCACATCAATTACTTAAGTAAGTAATATATTAAGTTATATAAGCAACATAAGCAAGTTATGAAGTAACTTGTCTAAGATCCCAGTTTGAAAATGAGAGCAGCAGCACTGGAACTTAACCTCTATTTAAACCTAAACCTGTGCTAACCATGGCAATGTTACAGCCTTCAGGTTTTTCTCTGATTCTGCATGCTCAAATATCATTCAACTTTTATCTACATGATAAATATGCATTGATTAATAGCCATTTGTCAGGCACAGAACATAATGCTGACAATACATGAAGGACAAGTTGAAGTTTTGATCATATCGCAATTATTGTCAAGTGAAGAGTTATTAATATTTAACATTAAAATGAGGTGATAATAGCTACTATCATTGGGAGCATGATGTATACAGAGATATTTTAACCCAGATTAAAGAGTGGAGGAATGTATTTTGAAGATAATAAATTTTAACTGAACTCTAAAGTTGAAGTGGTAGTAAGTCAGTAATGGAACAGGAAGGGCTTGTTGTCCAAGGTGGTATCGTGCAGTGATTAAGAGCGTGGATTTCAGAACCAGGCTTCTAGGCTTAATTCTGAGTTCAAGCCTAATAGGTGGCTTCCAACAGATTTCATTTCCATGTACTCAGTTTCCTTATCTGTAAACTGGGGCAATATAATAGTACCTACCTCATATTACTGTTTTATGGATTTTAAAAACATTTAGAAAAAGTGTTCGGAATATAAGTGGTGCCACATAAATGTTTGCTATCATTATTATCGTCTAGGTAGAATCATGCCTACAAGGCTTGAGGGGAGAGAGTGTGTCCATATTGTTAATACAAGGAGGTCAAATTCTTAGTTGAGCTGTCTAGTAAATTAACTACTGATGGCTATGGAAATTATGTTCAGGGTAAATAAACATGCAATCAACAATTCCTCTATATGTATATTTTGTTCAGTATTCATTTCTAAAGAATTCATTTTTATTTAGACTACCTGTAGGCCTCTTAAAAAACTATGAGCCATGAGCTGAAGAAATGCAGGGAAATTGTGTCTATGAAAAGGCTTTGGAGGTTCAACAGGGAGAGAAATCTTAGCATGTGAATGCTAATAATTTTTATGTTTGGTTGTACACAATTTTTATCTTAGTGAGAATATAAGTTACATCAGAATCCAAAGATTCCATTACTCACATGAACTCATTGCATCTTGTAAGTAATTTTTAAATTCAGAGGCTTACTTTATCTCTGCTGGTACTCTAAATTAAGTCTTCAAAGTTAAATTTTGCTAAATTAAGTGTTCAAAGTTAAACAAAGTTAAATTTTGCAACCTCTAATATCTCCAAACCCAAACATCAAAATTGTTTCCCAAATGTCATTTATTAAATTACTTAGAGGCCCGGTGCACGAATTCATGCACCAGTGGGGTCACTCAGTCTGGCCTGTGGGATCAGGCTAAAACAAGTTTTGATCATACCGCAGTTATTGTCAAGTGAAGAGTTATTAATATTTAACATTAAAATGTGGTGATAATAGCTGCTATCATTGGGAGCATGATGTATACAGAGATATTTTAACCCAGATTAAAGAGTGGAGGAATGTATTTTGAAGATAATAAATTTTAACTGAACTCTAAAGTTGAAGTGGTAGTAAGTCAGTAATGGAACAGGAAGGGCTTGTTGTCCAAGGTGGTATCGTGCAGTGATTAAGAGCGTGGATTTCAGAACCAGGCTTCTAGGCTTAATTCTGAGTTCAACCCTAGTAGGTGGCTTCCAACAGATTTCATTTCCATGTACTCAGTTTCCTTATCTGTAAACTGGGGCAATATAATAGTACCTACCTCATATTACTGTTTTATGGATTATAAAAACATTTAGAAAAAGTGTTCGGAATATAAGTGGTGCCACATAAATGTTTGCTATCATTATTATCGTCTAGGCAGAATCATGCCTACAAGGCTTGAGGGGAGAGAGTGTGTCCATATTGTTAATACAAGGAGGTCAAATTCTTAGTTGAGCTGTCTAGTAAATTAACTACTGATGGCTATGGAAATTATGTTCAGGGTAAATAAACATGCAATCAACAATTCCTCTATATGTATATTTTGTTCAGTATTCATTTCTAAAGAATTCATTTTTATTTAGACTACCTGTAGGCCTCTTAAAAAACTATGAGCCATGGGCTGAGGAAATGCAGGGAAATTGTGTCTATGAAAAGGCTTTGGAGGCTCATCAGGGAGAGAAATCTTAGCATGTGAGTGCTAATAATTTTTATGTTTGGTTGTACACAACTTTTATCTTAGTGAGTTACATCAGAATCCAAAGTTTCCATTACTCACAAGAACTCATTGCATCTTGTAAGTAATTTTTAAATTCAGAGGCTTACTTTATCTCTGCTGGTACTCTAAATTAAGTCTTCAAAGTTAAATTTTGCTAAATTAAGTGTTCAAAGTTAAACAAAGTTAAATTTTGCAACCTCTAATATCTCCAAACCCAAACATCAAAATTGTTTCCCAAATGTCATTTATTAAATTACTTAGAGGCCCGGTGCACAAATTCATGCACCAGTGGGGTCACTCAGTCTGGCCTGCGGGATCAGGCTAAAACAGGGCCAGGGAAGGATAGGGAGGTTGGCAAGCCAAGGAAGGACCATGGGAGGGCTCCAGGGTGTGTTTGGCCCATCTCACTCAGTCCCGATTGACCAGACCCCAGTAGCAAGCTAACCTACCAGTTGGAGCATCTGCCCCCTGTTGGCCAGTGCACGTCATAGTGAGCGGTTGAGCAACCTTAGCATATCATTAGCATATTACGCTTTGATTGGTTGAATGGATGATTGGACTACCAGACGCTTAGCATATTAGGCTTTTATTATATAGGATTTGTTCTCTCTTCCAATCAGTGCTTCACGATATAGAATTTATAAATAAATCATGAGTCATAAATATACAGAGAAGTGATAGTTGCAAATGTGAAAGACATTTGGGTGGAATGACATTACATTAGCCTCACAGGAAAAGATCTAATTCCACTACTTATAGCAATTAGAACATAAAATTAATCATTTGACTAATTACCACTTGGAATTGCCTTTAAGGTAAGTCATAGTAATTTTATAAGATTAAAATGAATAATGACTATAAAATAGCTTTGTGAATCCTAATACTTAAACAGACTATTTGTATCTAGGATCACAGCCAAGGGTTCATTTATTTATTTTGCCTTGTGCCTCTCAGCAGGTTTCTGCCATGGGTGACAAGGGAACAAGCAACCACACAGAAGTGACTGACTTCATTCTCGTAGGCTTCAAGGTCCGCCCAGAACTCCACATTCTCCTCTTCCTACTATTTCTATTTGTATATGCCATGGTCCTTATAGGAAATGTTGGGATGATGGCCATTATTATGACTGATCCCCGGTTGAACACACCAATGTATTTCTTCCTAGGCAACCTCTCCTTCATTGATCTCTTCTACTCATCTGTTATTGCACCCAAGGCCATGATCAACTTCTGGTCTGAGAGCAAGTCCATTTCCTTTGCAGGTTGTATGACCCAGCTCTTTCTCTTTGCCCTCTTCATTGTGACTGAAGGATTTCTCCTGGCAGCCATGGCTTATGACCGCTTCATTGCCATCTGCAACCCACTCCTGTACTCTGTCCAGATGTCAACACGTCTCTGCATTCAATTGGTGGCTGGTTCCTATTTTTGTGGTTGCTTCACCTCAGTTCTTCAGACCAGCATGACACTTACTTTATCATTTTGTTCTTCTCGGGCCATTGACCACTTTTACTGTGATGTTCGTCCACTTCAGAGAATATCTTGTTCTGACCTCTTTATCTATAAAATGATTTCTTTTTTCTTATCCAGCATCATTATCTTGCCTACTGTCATAGTTATTATTGTTTCTTATATGTATATTGTGTCCACAGTTCTAAAGATACACTCCACTGAGGGACGTAAGAAAGCCTTTTCTACTTGCAGCTCTCACTTAGGAGTTGTGAGTGTACTGTATGGTGCTGTCTTTTTTATGTATCTCACTCCTGACAGATTTCCTGAGTTGAGTAAAGTGGCCTCCTTATGTTACACCCTAGTCACTCCCATGTTGAATCCTTTGATTTACTCTCTGAGAAACAAAGATGTCAAAGAAGCTCTAAAAAAAATTCTAGAGAAGAAAAATACTGTTCTTTGATTATTATTTCTCTTCCACCAAAGGTGCTGTGGCTATTTCTTGCATGCTCCTTATGGCCATTAAGGAAAGTTATTCTCCTGAACATCCTAAAAGTGTTATCAGTAGCATTTTCAACAGAGATTACGCTTCCCATTATTACTTTTTCCTTTTCCTCTGAGACATTGTTAATTTTGAACACCCTCATTACAGGAAATGTTCAGGATGTTATAGAAGTATTCTTCAGGATGAACCCTCCCACTGATGTCAAATAATGTTTTATTTCACAGAATTGATTTCTATTTATTTTTATGGCATACTGCTTTACACTCTTTATATTTTATTATAATGTTTAAACAATATTTTGTCTGGTGTTTGTCTTTGGAATTGATCCTCCACTTATATTGATAATTGACAATAATGCCCAATTTATTTTTTTAAATAAAATATTTCTCAATTTTATAACTAGTTTCTTTACTGTGTTAAGCGGTCTTTAAAATTTCACTTTGATTCAAGTATTTATATGTGTTATATTGAGAGAAAAGAGTAATAAGAAGAATTGGATAATAAGTAATCTTCACTATATACATTAACTTCTAAAACTGTATATTGAGTGTGGCAGGTACTGTGGAGTGCTCTGAGGCACTGCTAGTTGCTGAATTTTAATATAAAGAACTAAAGTGGGAGATAAAAATTGGCAAACATTTTTGAGCAATAATTCTTTCGATTTATATCTTCATAATTTTTTGTGTTAATTATTGTAAGAAATATTTAATATTGTTATAGAAGCAATTCACCCATCAAAAGAGAACGTGATCCAAATTTCCTCATCTATGCCTTTGAAGGTTTATTTATTTGATTAATTTTATGTTCTGGTTTTATAATAGTCTCAGGTATAAATGATCTCATTCTTTGGGGAGCTTACAATTTACTGTGAGAGTTACATCCTTGGACAGACAATTAAAACCCAGAAATGTGTATGCCAAAGATAATAGAGATTGCAAGGTGGAGTGCCTGAGAGCAGGTGGTTGGTAATCAAAGAAAATCTTTAGGACTTTGTGAAAAATGTATGTAAAAGGGGATAGAAATTGAGTCAGGGAAACTGCCATGTCAGTTTTATTATTGACGTGTGCTTAGAGTACGTCAGCGTAAATGAAAAAAGACTGAATTGAAAAATTCAGGTAAAATACACAGAACATATTAGCTAATTAATAGGAGGCGAGTATACTGAAAAGATTGTCTCTCACCCTTTTCCAACTTGAATGGTGTGTATGGCGATGGTACAAACAGATAAACAGTAATGGAATTCTCACCGAACTAGGAATAGGGAGGAATTTCCTCAGCTTGATAAAACATCTACAAAAAAAACCCAAGATCATATTTTTGAAAGGTAAGATAATCTTTTTTTAAAAAATATATTTTATTGCTTTTTTTTTACAGAGATGAAGGGAGAGGGATAGAGAGTTAGAAACATCGATGAGAGAGAAACATCGATCAGCTGCTTCCTGCACCCCCCCTACTAGGGATGTACCCTCCACCAAAGTACATGCCCTTGACTGGAATCAAACCTGGGACCTTTCAGTCCACAGGCCATTGCTCTATCCACTGAGCCAAACAGGTTAGGGCAATATAATCTTTAATTGTGAGAAACTGGAAGCTTTCTCACTAAAATTAAGAACAAGCGAGAATGTCCTCACTCACCACAACTTTCAACATCCTATCGGAAGTCTTACTAACATAATAGACAAGAAAAGAAATAAGTTTGTTGGTTGAATTATATCTTCCAAAACTTTTATGTTGCAACCCTAGCCCTCCAGCACTGCAGCTTGTGATTATATTTGGAGAAAAAGGCCTTCAAAGAGGTCATGAAAATAAGGCTCTTGGTGGGCTCTAGCGCTATCTGACTGGTATCTTTATGAGAGAGGAGATTGTGACACACAGGAGACACAGGGGTGACTGTGCACTGACGTATGCCAATGTGAAGAGGGAACAAACAAGGAGAGAGGCCTCAGAGAAAACCAAATCTGGGAGCACCTTCATCTTGGACTTCAGTTTCCAGAACTGTGAAAGAATAAATTTGTTTTTTTAAGCCATCCAGTCTGTGGTATTTTGTTATGGCAGTTCTAGCAAACTAATATAAAAAAGTATACAGAATGGGAAGGAAGAAATAATACTGACTTTGTTCACAGATGACATAATTGTGTGTGCAGAAAATCTGAATGAACTGACAATAAAACTCCTGAAACGAATAAGGGATTATAGAAAGGTTGCAGGATATATGGTTAATATACAAAAGTCAATAGCTTTCTGTGTGCCAGCAATGAGTGAGTGGAATTTAAAATGAAGAGACAGTTACATTTGTATTAGAACTCCTCAAAAATAAAATACTCAGGTATAAATCTCACAAGTATGTACAAGATCTACAGGAGGAAAACTAAAAAATTTTAATGGAAGCTTTCTAAGAAGATCTAAATATAAATAGAGAGATATTTTATGTTTATGAAGGAAAAGACTCAATACTAAGCTGTCAGTTCTTCCTAACTTGATCTATACATCCAATGCAATCCCAATCCAAATCCCAGCAAGTTCTTTTGGATGTTGAGAAACTTTAGATATTGAATCTAAATGTTATATGCAGAAGAACTTAAATAATCAATACAATACTGAAGGAGAAGAACGGAATCAGAAAACTGACATAACACAACTTCATGACTGACCATATAGCCACAGTAAGACAGTGTGGTATTGGTGAAAGAATAGAAAAATGGATCCATGAGGCAGAACAAAGGGGATAGAAATAGAGCCACATAAATATAGTCAACTGATCTTTAATAAAGGAGCAAAGATAATACAATGGAGAAAAGATAGTCTTTTCAACAAAGAGTGCTGAAACAACTGGGCATCCACATGCAAAATGTGAAGTAGGTATAAACTTTATACCATTCAAGAAAATTAACTCAAAAGGATCATAGACCTAAGTGTAAAACAAAACTATAAAACATCCAGAAGATAACATAGAAGAAATCTACATGATGTTGGGTATGATAATGCCTTTTTGATGCAATACCAAAGGTATAATCCAGGAAAGACATAATGAATAAGTTGGACTTCACTGACACTAAAAACTTCTGATCTATGAAAGACATTGTCGAAGAATGAGAAGAAAAGATAAACATTTTCAAAAGACATATCTGAAAAAGAATATAAAAATATGCAAGGGAACTCTTAATACTCAACTATAAGAAAACAAACTACCAGATTAAAAAATAGACCAAGACCTCAATAAACACCTCACCAAAGAAGATATGCAGAAGGCAAATAAACACATGAAAAAAAAGTGTTCTATGTTATATGCCATCAGGGCATGCAAATAAAACAACAATGAGATTCCACTATGCACCTATCAGAATGGCCCAAATCCAGGACACTGACATCATTAAATGCTGACAAGCATGTGGAGCAACAGGAACTCTCATATGTAGCTGGTGGGAATTCAAAATAGTACAGCCACTTTGGAAGACAATTTGGCAGTTTCTTGCAAAAACTAAACATAATGTAACTATATGATTCAGCAAATATGCTGCTTTGCATTTACCCAAATTTATGTCCACACAAAAACCTTCACAGAGGTGTTTAAAGCAGCTTTATTCACAATTATCAAAATTTGGTATAACCAAGATTTTCTTCAGTAAGTGAATAAATAAACATAGTATATCTAGACAATGGAATATTATTCAGCACTAAAAAAGAGCTATCAAGCTGTAAAAAGATGTGGTGGAAACTTAAATGCATATTACTAAGTGAAAGTGTACAACTGGAAAAACTACCTATTGTATGAGTCTAACTATATGACCATTCCGGAATAGTCACTAGGGATTGTGGGGTGTAGGAAGAGTTATGGTGTTTCAGGTTTCTTTGGATATATTTCTAGAAGTGGGATCACTGGGTCAAATGGCAGTTCCATATTTAATTTTTTGAGGAATCTCCGTACTGTTTTCTACAGTGGCTGTACCAGTCTGAATTCCCATCAGAGTATACTAGGGTTCCCTTTTCCCTAGCACTTGTCATTTGTTGATTTGGTGATGATAGCTATTCTAACAGGTGTGAGGTGATATCACATTGTTTTAATTTGCATCTCTCTGATGATTAGTGATTTTGAGCATTTTTTTCATATGTCCCTTGGCCTTCTGTGTGTCCACTTTGGAGAGTGTCTATTTAGCCCATTTTTTAATTGGATTGTTTGTCTTCCTTTTGTTAAGTTGTATGAGTTTCTTATATATTTTAGAAATTAACCCCTTATCAGATGTATCATTGGCAAATATGTTCTTCCATGCAGTGGGCTCCATTTTCATTTTGTTGATGATTTCTTTTGCTGTGCAGAAGATTTTTATTTTGATATAGTCCCATTTGTTTTTTTTCTCCTTAGTTTCTCTTGCCCTAGGAAATGTAGCAGTAAACACATTGCTATAAAGGATGTCTGAGATTTTGCTGCCTATGGTTTCTCCTATGATTTTTATGGTTTCACAACTTACATTTAAGTCTTTTATCCATTTTGAGTTTATTCTTGTGTATGGTGTAAGTATATTTACACCATGGAATGCTATGCAGCTCTAAAAATGATCTCTTACCATTTGAGATAGCATGGATGGACCTGGAGAGTACTATGCTAGGTGAAATAAGCCAGTCTGAGAAAGATAAGTATCACATGATCTCACTCATATGGGAAATCTATGAACAAAATAGATCCAGAGATATAGAGGCATAAAAACAGACTGATGAATCTCAGAGGTAATGCTGGGGTGGGTGGGTGAGTGGGGAAAGATTAACCAGGGAACTTACATGCATAAATGCATTGCCCATGGAAACAGACAATAGTGTAGTGAAGGCCTGGAAGGGATGGATGTGGGGGTCAATGGGAAAAAAAGGGGGACATCTGTAATACTTTCAACTATAAAGACAATTTTTTTAAAAAAGAAAATGCTCCATATAATACCATAATTATGGATACATGTCATTATGCAATTGTCTAAACCTATAGAATATACAATTCCAAGCGTGAACCGTGAAGCAAACTATGGATTTTGAGTGATGATAATGTATCAATCAGGCTCATCAATATTAGCTAGTATAATCTGGTGGAGGATGTTTATAATGTGGGAAGCTTTGCATGTGTGGGGTCAGGGTATATACAATAAATCTCTGTACCTGCCTCTCTTTTGCTGTGAGCCTTAAGCTTTTATAAAAAAATTAAAGTCTTAATTTTAAAAAAGAAAAAGAAAAAATGAGATACTACTACATACCTATTAGAATGACCTAAATCTGAGCATACCAAATGCTGACAAGGATGTGGAGCAACAAACAGAAATCTTCATCAGCGTTAGGTGAATTCAAAATGGTATAAATACTTTGGAAGACAGTTTGCATTTTCCTACAAAATTAGGCATATTCTTACAATGTGATTCATCAAATACCTTTTTGGTATTTACTCAAAGGAGTTGAAAACTTATGTTTTCACAAAAAGCTGCACATAGTGTATAGCAGCTTTATTCATAATTTCCAACACTTGGAAGTAACCAATATGTTTTTTAGTAGGTAAATGGGTAAGTAAACTGTGGTACATCTAGACAATGGAATAATATTCACCAGTAAAATGAAATGAGCTATCAGCTTTGAAAAGACATGGAAGAACCATAAACCCATGTTATTAAGTGAAAGAAACCAACCTGACAAGACTACATACTGTATAATTTCAACTATATGACATTCTTTCAGCTATTTCTATATTTTTGTTCTTGTTTCCTTTTTTTATTTTTTTAATGATTTTGCTGGACTATTTTGTTGAATTCTGTTAGCTCTGAGAAGCCTCTGATGTCACTTCTCTTATGCAGTTATACTGCTGTCTTCCCCTAATCATTTTGTTGAGTGATGTGCCTCTGTAGGTTTCTTACCCAGCAGATAGCCTCCACCAATCTTTTTTTTATAGAAGGCAAAAATTATTTTATTAATAAAATATACAATCCAAAATTGACATTATAGTCAAATACTAGCTTCAGAATAAATTATGCAAAAATGAAAAACACATAAGAAAACAATAATATTGTATCAAACAGTGTTGACACATTGCACATAATTTTTTTCAAGAAAAACAATTTTAAATCCTATCTAATAAAGAGGGAATATGCTAGTAGACCCTCATGCTGTTGCCAAGGTGGCAGCACCCACAGCCAATAGGAGGGAATATGCTAACTGACTGCCATGCCCTCAAAGATGGCAGTGCCACAGCTAATAAAGACAGGATATGCTAATTGACTGCCACACCCTCAAAGATGGCAGCGCCCACAGCCAATCAGGAGGGAATACACTAATTGACTGCCACGCCCGCAAAGATGGCGGTGTTCACAATCAATAAGGAGGGAATATGCTAATTGACTGCCCTGCCATCAAAGATGGCGGCACCCATAGCCAATAAGGAGGGAATATGCTAATTGACTGCCCTGCCCTCAAAGATGGCAGTGCCCACAGCCACAAGATGGCGGCACCCAGGCCCCTCAGCCCACTAGCTGCCCAGGGCCGGCCCGAGGTGCAGGCAAGCCTCAGATGGCGGCTGTCCAGATGCCCAGGGCTGCCTGAGGCTCAGGTAACCAGGGCCGGCTGAGGCTTGCGCTGCCGGCAGTGGAAGCAGCAGAGGTGTGATGGGGGCGTTGCCTTCCCCTGATTGCCAGGTCGCCTCCCACTCCTGAGGGCTCCCAGACTGTGAGAGGGGGCAGGTCGGGCTGAGGGCCCCCCCCCCCTCCAGTGCATGAATTTTCTTGCACCAGGCCTCTAGTATAATAATATTACCAAAAGTGTACTAACATAGTATAATATTACAAAAGTTGTAGGAAATATGAAAAATCTGTAAATAAGTGGATCACTTCTCTTATTTTCTAAAATATTTCTTTCCCTCTGGCTCTATTTTGTTCATCAGTTTATGTTGTTCATTATATTCCACAAATGAGTGAGATCATGTGATATTTATCTTTCTCTGACTGACTTATTTCGCTTAGCATAACGCTCTCCAGGTCCATCCATGCTGTTGCAAATGGTAAGAGTTCCTTCTTTTTTAGAGCAGTGAAGTATTCCATTGTGTAAATGTAACACTGTTTTTCAATCCACTCATCTGCTGATGGGCACTTAGCTTGTTTCCAAATCTTAGCTATTGTAAGTTGTGCTGCTATGTACATAGGGGTGCATATATCCTTTCTGGTTTCTTGGGATATATTCCTAGAAGTGGGATTATTGGCTCAAATGGGAGTTCCATTTTTTATTTTTTTAGGAAACTCCATACTGTTTTCCACAGTGAAAATTAAGGAGACTTACATTTAAGTCCTTAATCCATTTTGAGTTTATTTTTGTTAACAGTGTAAGTTGGTGGTCTAGTTTCCTTTTTTTTTCATGTATCTGTCCAATTTTCCCCAACACCATTTATTGAAAAGACTGTCTTGACTCCATTGTATGCTCTTATCAAATATTAGTTGAGTATACTGGCTTGGGTCAATTTCTGGGTTCCCTGTTCTGTTCCATTGGTCTATATGTCTGTTCTTGAGTCAGTACCAGGCAGTTTTGAGAACAGTGGCTTTGTAGTATTGTTTGCTATCTGGTATTGTGATCCCTTAAACTTTGTTCTTTCTCAGGATTGTTGCAGCTATTTAGGGTCTTTTTTTCTTTTTTTTTTCTTTTTTTACACTCCAGATGAATTTTGAACAAAAACAGATAAGCATTGATCAGACCATCAAACCTCAGAGGGAAGGTAGGGGAGTGTGGGGGTAAGGGGAAGAGATCAACCAAAGGACTTGTATGCATGCATATAAGTCTAACCAATGGACACAGACACCAGGGGGGTGAGGGCATGAGTGGGGAGTGGGGTGTCTATGGAGGATAAGGACACATATGTAATACCTTAAGCAATAAAGAAAAAAAAGCGATAGATTTCTGGGTGTTAATTTTGTGTCCTGCTACATTGCCAAATTCATGTATTAAGTCTAGTAGTTTTTTGATAGAATCTTTAGGGTTTTCTATGTACAATATCATGTCATCTGTGAACAATGAAAATTTTACATCTTCTTTTCCAATTTGGATACCTTTTATTTCTTCTTCTTGTATGATTGAACAGGAATGGTGATAGTGGGCATCCCTCTCTTGTTCCTGCTCTTAGGGACAATGGTTTTAGTTTTTGCCCACTGAATATGATGTTGGCTGTAGGTTTGTCATATATGGCCTTTATCATGTTGAGATATGTTCCCTCTATTCCCACTTCGCTGAGAGTTTTATCAGAAATGGGTATTGAATTTTGTTGAATGCTTTCTCTGCATCTATTGATAAGATCATGTGATTTTTGTCTTTCAATTTGTTTATGTATCACGTTTATTGATTTATGAATATTGTACCAGCTTGCATCCCTGGAATAAATCCCACTTGATCATGGTGTATGATATTTTTAATATATCCACTAATCTTGGAAAGATTAGTAAGATATGCATAACCCTAGCTAATTTAACAAAGGAAAAAACAACAACATTAATTCACAGTATCAGGAATGAAAACTAGTATCACTGTAGATCCTCCTGATATTAAAAAATAATATAGTAAATTATTCATATCAAAAATTTGTTTCTTAAATTAAAATCTTTTAAATAAAATAAATTGGTATGAAAAAGAGAGATACAAATTTTAAAATATCTATTAAAGAAATTGAAATTTTATTAATAATCTTCACATTGGCTTCACCAGTGTTTACTTTCAAATGTTTAAGAAAGAAATGTGACCATTTCTACATAAACCCATTCAGGAATTGTCATAAAGGAAATACGTCCTAACTATATGAATCTATCATAAGTCTCTTATAGATCTTAAAATAAAAAATTATAGATACATCTCTTTTATATATTTAACATAAAACAATTTAGATGGTATATTAACAAATAAAATACTTCAACATAAGAAGAACAGTTAAATCTTCCTGAAGTGATGTTTATACTACAAATACAAAGGCCATTTAATATTTAAAAATGTAATGAAGGTGCTCATCCTATATAATAAAAGCCTAGGTGGTGTCACGCCCTTGCATGACCTTGTCACAAGATGGTCGCCACAAGATGGCCTCATGCAGAGCTGAGGCAGGGCCTGGTGGCCAATCTGTGCGGTGATGCCTGGAAATTCCGTGGCTCTGCGTGGTGTGGAGGAGGCTGGTCCTAGTGTCTATGCCACCTCAGGTGGAGGAGGTGCATTCTGGCAGAGGAGGTGGGTCCCAGCACGGAAAGGCCGTTGTGGGCAATCAGGTCTGCAGGGAAGAGCAGTTGGGGGTGATCAAGATGGCAGGGTAGGGCAGTTGGGGGTGATCAGGCCAGCAGGGAGCAGTTAGGCATCAATCAGGCTGGCAGGGGAGCGGTTAGGGGGCCATCAGGCTGGCATGCAGAAGTAGTTAGGGGCATTCAGGCAGGCAGGTGAGCAGTTAGGAGCCAATGGTCCCAGATTGTGAGAGGATGTCTGACTTCCGGTTTAGGTGGGATTGGGCCTAAACCGGCAGTCAGACATCCCCTGAGAGGTCCCAGATTGTAGAGGGTGTATGCCGGGTTGAGGGACACCCTCTCCTATGCATGGATTTCGTGCACTGAGCCTCTAGTGAAAGAATAACTACTGTAATATTTGCCTAACATGCCCAAAAAACAAAAACAAACAAACAAATGAACAAACAAACAAAAACTGGAAAACAAAACACAAAAAAACCCTCTGGAGAAAATATATTTTATTTTTTAAGTTAACTAATTAACTTAAAATTTCTATTTTATTTTTTCCATCACCATTTATCCCCTCTATGCCCTCTTCCACTTCCACCTCCCTTCACTCCCCCCACAATCTCCACTCTGCTGTCCATGTCCATGAGTTCCTTCTCTTTAAAAATTTTTTACTCAATCCCTTTATTTCTTGTCTCTGCTGGTGTATTTACAGTACAGATAAGAAACAAGTTTCTAAAAGTAAGGGTCATAATCCATTTAAATAAAAAAAAACTCATGAATGTTCATCTGTGTAAATCATGAAAATAAAGAATCAGGTGATTCTCATTCAAATGTGTGTTTTTTAAATTTATTTTGTTTTGTAAGTAGAAGGTTAGTTATCACGTTTCCTAGAAAGTTAGAGAGCCCTACTAACTTTCTAAAAGTTTGGTGAACTTACTAATTGATAATTTCTTTCTTCCTTCCTTCCTTCCTTCCTTCTTTCCTTCCTTCCTTCCTTCCTTCCTTCCTTCCTTCCTTCCTTCCTTCCTTCCTTTCTTTCTTTCTTTCTTTCTTTCTTTCTTTCTTTCTTTCTTTCTTTCTTTTCTTTCTTTCTTTCTTTCTTTCTTTCTTTCTTTCTTTCTTCCTTCCTTCCTTCCTTTCTTTCTTTCTTTTGCATTTATGATACAAAATACATTATTGTTAAGAGAGAACTTAGTCCCTAGTTAGTATCTTGTAGAGGGAATACCCACTGCTCTGGTTTCCCTCCCCATGAGAAAATTTCTCTCAGAACCCATCCCAGGTCTATTTGTTGGTTTAATCAATAAAAAAAGTACAGTAAACTTCAGAAAGACAGAGAAAGAGAAGCTAAAATGTTTGCTAGTACATCTTCAGCTTAGGAATTCTGAGCCATGATCTGAGGAGTGAAGAAATATAATACATGTTGCAGAACAACTTTCTGTTAAACAAAGGTTTGCTTTTTTTCATACTTTTGTTTCTTCATGAATGTACTCTATTTCACATACAGTAGAGGGTTAACTAAGGTAAGAAGTAGCATTCATTCTTGAAAATACCTCTTACATTTAATTTGTTTATTTTCAACACTCTTCTCTTTTAGATAGCATTAATTACATATTTCCCCCTAATTTTTGTTTAAACTAGAAACTTGCTTATGTAAAATATGAATTTAAGGAAAATATGTATTTTTGTAGTCAATAGGCCCTACCAGAGTTTACTTTTGACCATTCTTCAGCTTTTTAAAATTAATCAGTCAACATGCTATTAACTTTTAATTTTTTCAAAACAGAAGATATTGAATTGATTCTAATATACAACCAAATTGATTCTAATATACTTCCATAGTTCCATCTTATTTTAAAAGAAAGTCAAAATTAGTAAAATTATAGCAATGAGAACAAAAATTGCAAGAAATATTTTATAGTTTATATCACATATAATTTTATTATATTTCTATAATCTATGGATAAATTTACATATATACTGAATTATCAATTTTATAATTATGCAATTATAAAATATTTTCATAAATTTATTGCTTGTCAGTTTTTTTACATTGTATGACAGATTATTGAATAATAAACCACTATGATAGTCAATCTTATGACTATAAATAAGCCTCTTAAATCTTTATTGTCTCAATTTTCCTACTCATAAAATTAGAACAAAAATTTTTCTCTACTTTTGCAATGTACGTTATTTAAGGACATTGTATAGTCATAATAGCATAAGTCTAAATAAATATAATGCAAGTTAGTTTAAATACATTTTTATTCCCTTTTCTTCACTTGTAACTATCTTTACATTGTTTTGTGAGCCTTCTGTCCTTCATATGCACAGATGTCTGTATTTTTGAAAAGACAGGAAAATCTCTGCCCAATATCTTAGAATTCCCCACTTGCATTCCAACCTGCAAAATCCAAAGAAAACAAAAGAGGGAAGGAAGAAACGAAGGAGGGAAGAAGGAAGTTAGGAAGGAGAACAATAAAAGCCTGATTGCATTGAGTTAGGAAATATAAGAATCACTTCTGTTTTTAGTAGATGAACTGTGTCACTAAGAGTGTGTATCTCTACAGAGATAAAAATAATGCAAGAAATAGGAACATGAGGTTAATGTGTAAAAGGATGATGCTTTTGGCAGGATCTGCAATCTTTTTCCTGATGTGAGAAAGACAGATACAATGTTTATGTATTATTTTTCTGTAGTAGATTAAATAATTGTTAAAAAATAAAATGAGAGACCATCAATTGAACCAATTTTTACTTTAAATATAATCTTAAGTGGATTACGATATCCATGAGAAATGTCTTTTACTAAAGGAGGCAGCTTTCAATGACAGTAAACTGATAACAATCAAGAAAGAAAAAGAAAACTCTTCTTTTCAGATGTTTTCCTAGAATTTTCATTTCTCCAAAGCACATGTAGAGGGAAAATCTGCATTATTTGCAAATAGGTATATCCAAAAAGGTTAACCAATCAGATTGAACTTTTCACTAGGAAGACTTTTTAAAAATAGTAATTATTCCTTTAAAACATTTATTTTTCAATTATAGTTTATATTCAGTATTATTTTTATTAGTTTCAGGTACACAGTATAGTGGTTAGACAATCATGTATTTACAAAGTGATTTCCTCTGATATTTCAAGTGCTCAACTGGCACCGTGCATACTTATTGCAATATTATTGACTATATTCCCTATGCTGTGCTTTATACCCCCATGACTATTTTATTATGCCAATTTGTACTTCTTAATCCCTTTATCTTTTTCACCCAGCCCCCCAACTCCTCTCCCCTCTGGCAACCATTAGTTTGTTCTCTGTATCTATGAGTCTGTTCCTATTTTGTAGTAATTCATTCTTTATGTTCATTGGTGTTTTGTAAAGTATTGGGAACAATATGATATGAAACTTTTTTTCATTCTGATTCCTAGTTATTTGTACTAAAACAGTATTCTGGTCACTTATTTCTTTCATTTTTACCATCTCCTCAGTTACACCTATATCTCAGCTATGAAGAATGAGCAAAATAGGAATTTCTCAGAGGTGACTGAGTTTATTCTACTAGGGTTCAGAATCCCTGCAGAGCTACAGATCCTCTTATTCCCAGTATTCTTGCTGATCTACATGGTCACTGTGGTGGGAAATATCAGCATGATAATTGTCATTAAGAGTGACTCCAGACTTCAAATACCTATGTATTTCTTCCTTAGAAACTTGTCCTATTTAGATCTCTGCTACTCAACCGTCATCGCTCCCAAAACTTTAGCCAACTTCTTATCTAATGAAAAGAAAATTTCTTACAGTGGCTGTGCGGCCCAATTTTTCTTCTTTGCCCTATTTGTCACAACTGAAGGCTTTCTCCTGGCTGTCATGGCATTTGATCGATTCTCCGCCATTTGCTACCCTCTCCTTTACCCTGCGCACATGTCCCAGAAAGTCTGTGTTCACTTGGTAACTGGATCCTATATCTGTGGAAGCATCAACTCCATAGTCCAAACGGGTTTCACCTTCAGTTTGCATTTCTGTGGAGAAAACAGATTGGACCACTTTTTCTGTGATGTCCCAGCCCTGATCAAGATCTCATGTGTTGACACCTTTGTAAATGAGGTTGTACTGTTTATTCTCTCTGCTCTCATCATCGTCACCACCACAGCAGTCATTCTGGTTTCCTATGCTTATATCCTCTCCACTGTCCTGAAGATCCCCTCGGCCCATGGCAGGAGGAAGACCTTCTCTACGTGTGGCTCCCACATAGCAGTGGTGAGTTTATTTTATGGGACGGTGTTCTTTATGTATGCCCAACCTACAGCCATCTCCTCACCAGAGCAAAACAAGATTGTAGCTGTGCTCTACACACTTATAATACCAATGCTAAACCCTCTAATATATAGTTTGAGAAACAGAGATGTGAAAGATGCTGTGAAAAGTATATTATACAAGAAATGACTATCTCACTGACATTTGTAAAATCATTTATATAGCAGGAAAATTTTGTTTCTAAGGGTTCAAGTTACATTTGTTCTTGTAAAATTATTACTAATATATCAAAGATATTTTTATATGGCAACAAATATTTTACTATTTTACAAAATAATGTTTCTAACAATATAGGTCTGTATATCATTACTTTATTTGCTTAGGATATATAAAATTATGTGTTCATAATTTATGATATGCTAATATTTTCATTTTAATTTTACTTTGATTAAGAAGTAAATATTAAGAGCTGTTATTTTATTATAATTAAAATAATATTGGTCTGTGCAAATTATTTTTTCATTTTTTCATTCTCCAAAGCAACTAAGCTGATATTTGTTTGGAAAGGATAACACCCCATTGTGTAAATGACAGAACAGAATGGTAATGATTACATAGAACACTTTCCAATAAAAGGCCTATTCTTTTCTAAATATCCAGGTTTATATTCTGAGGATTATCATCCTTAGAGCGACAACTCCTATAAAAAGGAACCCGTAATATATTATTAGAGAGGTAATTTTTCACATGGAAAATGTGTCAATAACATTCTACTAATTTTTATTTTCTCATTTTCTTTTGAATATAAAATGATCTGTATATATAAAAGCCTAATATGCAAAGTGTCCCCTTGGGAGTTTGACCAACCGGGAGTTCGATCACTCACTATGATGTGTGCTGACTACCGGGGGGGGGGGACAGAATGAAGGAAGGCCCCAGCCGGCAGCTGGCAGCTGGGCAAGGGAGGCCCTGACTAGCAGCCAGCAGCCATTAGGGACACTACCCTTGCACGAATTTCATGCACTGGGCCTCTAGTACATTTTATAAGATCATATATAAAGGACAGGTACTATATGCCATATATCATTTTTATGACTATTTTCAAATGAGGAAATTGACACACCAAGAGAATATTAACTCATGTATAAAGTACTCAAGTATTTCTTTTTTTAAAATTTTTATTAAAAATTATGTTTTTATTGATTTTAGAGAGAGGAAGGGAGAGGGAGAGAGAAAAACATGTATGGGCTGTATCCTGCATAGTCCCTACTGGGGATTGAGTCTGAAATCTGGGCATGTACCCTGACCATGGATCAAACCCATAGACCTCTCCATGCATGGGGCAACGTTCAGCCAACTGAGCCAGGGCCTCATGTATTTCTTTACTTCTCAAATCAGACCTATCATGAAGGGAACATTGTATACGTATTGAATGTATAATTTAAATTAATGTATTTTATGAGTATAGAAATTGTATCTTAAAGCATTAAGTAATGTGCTTAATATTACATTGCCAGTAACAACTAGAGCTAGTTTTGGAACACAGAAGTTTCTGATCCAAAGCCGCAGAGGTAAAGATTATGTGGCAGTGACTCAGAGAGGGCCCTTTCCAGGGGCTTAGTATCTTTTTGACTAATGTAAAAATTTCCTTTCCTCTAAACACCTTAAAATCAGTAACAAAATGAGTTTAAAAATACGAGGAAACAGATTTTAAGAAATAAATAGAATGATATGACCCAGGCAAGGATGTGCAGAACTGCTCAGAGGGTTCTGGTTCTAGAAGCAAACCCTGGAAGCAGCTACAGTTAGCTGCCACCTGGTGGCTGCTGTCCGCTCTAAGTCCACTAGAATGGAACAATAGTTAGGAATTAAAAGTATTTCCTAGTTACTGAGTTTCATCCTCTTTATATTGTCCTGAGCAGGGAAGATTGGTTAGAAATCACCCTACATCTTCCTGTCTTCTGAGATGTAATTGTCTGTTACTGTCATCTCTGTTAACACTCCTCATCTTTTGTTCTTTTCCCTCATCAACAATGTCTTGTAAGATCTCATTCCCGGTTTCAGAAAAGGGATGAACAGAAAATGGGAAGTATTTACCAATTATACCTGAATTTGTCTTATCGTGAGATGCATTGTCACAGGGTTTTCCTAAATGGTATTTAGAATTGTGTGCATGTTCATCATCTGACAGAGCATTATTTGGTTTCCTCATACTAACCGTAGCACATTTTAAACTCAAGTTTGCTTGTCTTAATATCATTAAAAGATGTGGAAGTTTTTTTCTCCTATTTTATTTTGAAGAAGGCATTGTATAACATGGAAATTATTCCCTCCTTGAAGTTTTGCGAGAACCGAGGGGAATTGCCATCTAGACAAGGAGTTCTTATTATAGGAAGAGTTTTAGTTTGTGATTCAATTGCTGTAATGGTTATTAAAAGAGGTGATAATCAAAATATGCAACAGCTTGTTCAATAATAATTATATGAAAATGCTTATATGTCAATAAATAAATCAATAGTACAAAATGGCACCTTTTACCTCCAAACTAAACTGCTTAGCTAGTGAGGTTTCTAACACAAACCATTCTAAAAGTTTCCAAATCATTTACAGATTATTTTTATAATTTTTGGGAGGAAGTCTTTGGTTTGACATGTTATCAGTAAACGCTATCTGAGCCACAGTTTGATGTGAAGGGACTAGGCTAGACCAAACCATTATTATAGTTTTAGCATTAAATGGAAAGTCATTAAATGATGTCGTGTTTGAAAAAGTAAAACTTTCTATAAACTTGTTTTTAATTCTTAATCCTCTTCAGGCTTCTGCTAAACCAATATCAATTATATTTAAAAAATTCTAACTCTTGTTTAATTCCTGATCTTCAGAAGAAGTCATTCAGTCTTTAATTATTAAGGATGATGTTACCTATAGGTTTTCATAGATGCCCTTAATCAGGCTGAGGAAAATTGAGGTGTTATCAAGAATGAATTTTTGGTTTTGTCAAATGGTTTTTCTGTACCTATTGAAATGTGATTTTATGTATGTATATGTACACACATATATAAACATATATGCACATATATAAATATAAATATATGTAAATATTTATATTCCCCTTTCTGGTTTGTTAATATAATAAATTACATTGATTTATTTTTGAATATTAATCAGCTTTTCATTCTGGGATAATGTGGTCTTTTTCTTTTTGATTCTTTGTTAGATTGAATTTACTAAAATTTTTCTTAGAAATTTTGTGTCTGTGTTTACAACAGATATTGACCTGTAGTCTTCCTTTTTTGTTCTGTTTCTGTCTGGTTTAATACCAACTTTATACTGGCTTCATTGATTAAATTAGGGTCTATTCCCTCCTTTAAAATCTCTTGAAGAAGTTTATGTAGAATTGTTATTAAGTTTTCACTTAAATATTTGGTAGTGACTCACTAGTGAATCAAACTAGAATTTTTATTTGTGGGATAGTTTTTAACTACAATTTCAATTTAAAAAATATATATTTTTATTGATTTCAGAGAGGATGGGAGAGAGAGATAGAAACATCATTGATGAGAATCATTGATCGGCTGCCTCCTGCACGCCCCACACTGGGGATCAACCCTGCAACCCAAGCATGTGCCCTTGACTGGAATCGAGGGACCCTTCTGTCTGCAGGCTGATGCTCTATCCACTGAGCCAAACCAGGTAGGGCTACAGTTTCAATTTTTAAAATTGCTCTCGATGAAATAAACTGGGGCAGTCACTGGGCTTACTACTGTGAAAAGTTGACCTAAGTGGAGAAATTTTAAACTGGAGCCAGAGTAACTATTCTAGATAAACTGCCTTGCATATCTTATTCCTTGAAACTTTGGAATATTTGAACTAGGAAAAATAACCTTTGGATTGGACCAAACCAACATAGTCTTACAAATAACTGTTTACAAAGCTAACAGGAAAGCAGACATCCTGACCACAAGGACTGATGATTATGAACTCTTCTTCTGATGACAGAATCAGTAACCAGCCTTGTATAGCTAAAGAGTAATTCAGGTTGTTAGCATTAATAGACATTTCTTTCTTTTATTCATGGAATTATTTCCTTACTTTTCTCACAAAAACCCCTTGCCCTCACCCTGTAATTGGGATACTATTTGAGTTTCTGTCTGAATCTTTGCTCTCTGAATTGCAACTTTTTTTTTTTTAATCTCAAATAAACACTTAATGCCTCTCATTTTAGCCTTTTATTTTTAGGTTAACACCACGTTTCTTTCCATCTTTTAGGAATCACTGTCCTTCATTGCCTACTACTTACTATCCAATATATACACAAATATATATACATCAGAGAGGAGAAGACTAGTGGGGGTGGGGTAAGGGAGGGGAGAGAGAGAGAGAGAGAGAGAGAGAGAACACCTTATTACTTCATCTTGGCCAGAATCAGATGTCTTATCTTTTTTATTTTCCAAGCTAAATTAAACATCTTTCTCAATCTGCCTGAATAGCAGGAAGGCAGCTATTTTAGTTAGTATTTTTTGAATTATACATTTAACTAGAGACTTCCATATGTATGGTGATAATGTGCCCATATGCCCGTGCTTCTCATGGAACATTGAAGAGTTACTGATGACAATAAATCTAAATTTCCTATGGATAAAACTGTTCTACTGTTAATTTGAAGTTGCCTTCAAAGGCTCTATAATGTTCAAGGAAGAAAGTTATGTATTTCTGTTCCTCCTTTTGAAGAATAGTTTCGTTCCTTGCAAGCCAGATTCTCTTAGAGATGACACTTTGATTCTTAGGATCACTTCTCTTAGTTCTCAGAATTTTCTAGTCCATCCTCTTTGATTCTATGTCATAATGATTTGGGTGACTATCATTCCTAGACCAAGAACAATTTCTTATTTCCTTTCCAGGAATCATCACAGCAGAAGTATATTTCCTTATTTTTTAAAATCTAAAGTCTAATCATTTCTACATTTGAGTCCAGGATTCTTAGGTCTTTTTACCCAATAAGTGTTATTAATCCTCTTTTCTGGACAGGAAAGCTACACTAATGATGTTTAGTAGACTCCACACTGCACTCTTACACTATTGGAGAGACAGCTGGCTTCATACCTTATTAGCAATCTACTCTCTGCAAACCAATTGAGGTTTTACATTTTGTTTTGCTGAAAAAGATTATAACTTTCCTCTTTTGTGGGTATGCTCTTTTAGTCCCAATTTTACTTCTACTATTTCTATTTGAATTGTAGTTTAATTTTCCATAGTATATGTGAGATAAAATAATGTTAGTTTACATATATAGTACTGTGTTTTACATATATTAATTTTATTTAATTCACATAGTAACTCTGTGAGAAGTTGCTATTGTTATCTCCCATTTGCAGATGAGGAACATATGTAATTAGAAAATGAAAAAATGAGAGGAGATTGTGGAAAGTATATGTGAAAATAAGAAACTTAAATATGCTTAACACCTGTATTGGGGAGAGATTATAAGTGCTGGTAGAGTTAGGTATATAAATATTTAAAGATTAATAGATTTAAGTAAAAAGTCAAAATAAGAACAATTTGAGACAAAGTACTTGGTAGCTATTATAAAGTATTTTATAAAATAATAGAGGCCCAAATGCACTAAATTCATGCAAGAGTAGGCCTTCCTTCCCCCGTCTGCTGGCACTGGCTTCCCTCTGGCACCCGGGACCCAGGCTTCCCTCGCAGTCCCAGCTTCGTCCGGAAGGTCATCTGGAAGGACGTCTGGACTAATTAGCATATTATGCTTTTATTATTATAGCTGTTTTGTAGTATACACATTTATAAAATAAATAATAAAATAAATATAATACTAATTATGTACAAAGTATTTGTGATATTAGTTGCTAGTGATGCATATTAAAAGATACTAGTTTGATGGGTTAAAAAAATCTTATGTGCTCTTTGTTTTCTTTGTCTAATTATCCTTGACTTAGTAGGTGTATTACTTGTCATTTTTGTTCCTAGTTATTTCAATTTCTGTTAGTAATGTATTTGGAGTTTGATATAAATTATAAAACCTATCCCTAATATAAATGCACAAAATGTTATTTATAATTATTGGGGTTTCATAAAATCTTAGATGCTTCTACAAATATTTTAGACCAAGACTTCATACTGTATATAAAATATACTCTCTACTTGTATGCCATTCTTTAAAAGGCTTTTAGAACCCAGGATAAAACTTATATAAAAAAGTGGAAATGTAAAAAGCCTAGTTTGTATAGCCAGAATTTAGTGATCTAGTTTTGGTATCCATTGACATCAGAAAAATAAGAAATGGGTTAAATTTATTATGTATTTGTGTTGAATAAAGATAGAAATTCCTGGAAGTCATATTTGTGAAACAATACAATGAAGGGTTAAAAAGTATCCTTCCAAAAGGATCTTTATAATTAATAAAGACTTTCATCAACTTTGAGTAAGAATATTGTTATTTCACCAGGAAACAATAAGACCCAAATTCAGTGGTCTTCAAACTTCTACATAGGGACTGATTTCATTAGAGTCAGTTGGGAATCTTAAAATATAAATGAATGCTTCCCTCAAATTAGTGTTTCAGGTTTCTTTGAATATATTCACAGAAGTGGAATTGCTGGGTCATAAGGCAGCTCCATTTTTTTAGGTAACTCCATATGGCTTCCACAGTGGCTGTACCAATCTGCATTCCCACTAACAGTGCATGAGGATTCCCTTTTCACCACACCCACAGCCAACATCATACCCAATGGGCAAAAACTACAAGCATTTCCCTTAAGTTCAGGAATAAGACAGAGATGTCTGTTTTCACCACTCTTACTCAACATAGTACTAGAAGTCCTAGCCTCAGCAAACAGACAAGAAATAAAAGGCATCTAAATTGGAAAGAAAATAGTAAAACTGTCATTATTTGCAGATGACATGACATAAGTGGAACAACAAATTGATGTTTCTTTCTCTAGCTCTCTCTCTCTTCCTCTCTCTCTAAAATCAATAAATAAAAATTAAAAAGTGTTTCATTTGTTTGCATTTATTTTAGGATAATTAATATTAATTTATCTTCATGCTTGTTAATTCTCATTATTTGGGGAAACTGTATAAAATATACTTATAAAAATATCAAAGGCATTCTTCATCAAGGTTATTGTGTGGTTGATGTCTTGCATTTCCATTTTTTATAATTCCTATCTTTATGCTGAAATTAATTTTATTATTTAGTCTGTTATAATCTACTAGAGGCCCAGTGCATGAAATTCGTGCACTGGGGGTAGGGTGGTGTCCCTCAGGCCAGCCTGCATCCTCTCCAATCTGGGACCTGTTGAGGAATATCCGACTGCTGGTTTAGGCCTGATCCAGCAGTCAGACATCCCTTTCACAGTCCAGGACTGCTGGCTCCTAACTGCTCACCTGCCTGCCTGATTGCCCCTAACTGCTTCTGCCTGCCAGCCTGATCACCCCCTAACTGATCCCCTGCCGGCCTGATTAACACCCAACTGCTCCCCTGCCGGCCCAATCTCGCTGGCCTGATCTCACCCCCAACTGCCCTCCCTTGCCAGCCTGGTCACTCCCAACTGCCCTCCCCTACAAGCCTGGTCCCCCCCAACTGCCCTCCCCTGTCAGCTTGGTTGACCCAACTGCCCTCCCCTGCTGGCCTGATCTCACCTCCAACAGCCCTCTCCTGCCAGCTTGATCTCACCCCCAACTGCCCTCCCCTGCTGGCCTGATTGCCCCCAACTGCCCTTCCCTGCTGGCCTGATTGCCCCTAACTGCTTCTGCCTGCAGGCCTGATCTTGCCCCCAACTGCCCTCCCCTGCAGGCCTGATCTTGCCCCCAATTGCCCTCCTTTGCCGACCAATTTGGTTCTGATTGGTCAGTTTCTATGCCAGTCAGCGTCAAAAGCTCCACCTCCTAGGCAGCCATTGGTTCCTCACAGTTGACCCAGACTTGGTTCTGATTGGTTGGTTTCTATGCCAGTCAGCGTCTCTGGGCCTATCAATGGGGCCTGATCAGAAAGGCAGGGCTGATCAGCAGCCTCGGTGGAGGCCTGGAGAGAAATGGAGGCAGGGCTGCTGACCAGGCCTGGAGCTAAAGAGTGCTGATCAACAGCTGCCACAGAGGCTACAGATCAGACCCTGCTTCTCTCTTTAGGCCTCTCTCTGGGCCTGATTCACAGCCCCCTCAGCAGTCAGTGCTGGGTCACTGTGCCTGCAGCCATCGCAGTCAGTGCTGGGTCACCATGGCAACCCAGCGCTGACTGCAGGACTGACTTTTGGTTGGTCAAGCCTCCTGGTCGTTGGGGATGTGATGGACCTAGGGTTTTTATATATTAGGATACTAATAAAAGAGTAATATGCTAATTAGACCGGACATCTAGACATCCTCTGGACAAAGCCACGGTGGCAGGAGCTGAGGCAGAGGCAGTTAGGGGCGATCAGGCAGGTAGGCAGGCGAGTGGTTAGGAGTCAGTGGTCCCGGATTGCGAGGAGGATTCTGACTGTCCTTTTAGGTGGGAATGGGCCTAAACCAGCAGTCAGACATCCCCCGAGGGGTCCTGGATTGGAGAGGGTGCAGGCTGGGCTGAGGGACATCCCCTATGCATGAATTTTGTGCCAGGGGCCTCTAGTCCTATATAATAAGCCTAATATGCTAAGTGTCCAGTCATCCATTCAACCAATCAAAGTGTAATATGCTAATGATATGCTAAGGCTGCTCAACTGCTTGCTATGACGTGCACTGACCACTAGGGGGCAGATGCTATGTCAGGTAAATTAGCTTGCTGCTGGGGTCTGGCCGATAGGGACTGAGTGAGATGGGATGGACATGCCCTGGAACCCTCCCGCATTCCCTCCCCAGCTGGCCAACCTCCTGCATCTCTCCCCGGCCCCGATCATGCACTGGTGGGGTCCCTCGGCCTGGCTTGCGCTCTCTCACAATCTGGGCTGAGTGACCCGTCCCCCACCTCCCTGAGTGCATGAATTTCATGCACTGGGCCTCTAGTTAATTATAATAGAGTGTTACAAGTCTATTATTTCCATTACAGCCACTAACATATTAATTGTAGTTATTTAAATTCTCTGCCAGTAAGTTCCAGTAGGTTGAAAATAGTAAAAAATAGTTCTCTTAAAAATCATTACTCCCCATAATGTTAATGTTTTACATAACCATGGAAGAATTATCAAGAACAAAAATTTAAACAGTATCTTCACTATATATCTTATGGCTACAGACAAAAGGATTAGACCAATTGATGTGATCTTAGTAGGAAAAAGTGTTTTTCACAATTTTATTTTTAATTTAAAATATTTGATTCATATTCTTTATTATTGTGAAGATCTAAACATGCTTAATAGTCTTTGACTATTGATTTACTTGGTAATGTTATAAATTTTACAAATATGAGGGAACTGTTCATGAACTTTTCTAGTTGTTAACTTTTTATTTATTTTCAGAGAAAGTTATCTGTATGCTATGTATTTCTAATTATTATCTGGCTCAATTGCCTAATTTATTATTATTTTTGGTAATTATTCCTCATGTACTAAAGAAAAAAATCTATATTTCAATTTGGGGATATGGACATGCACACATATTATATATATGTGTGTATTTATATATATTCTTGCCTGTGTCTATTCGATCAATCTTGTTAATTGAACTTCTTTACATTTTTCTGATTTCTTGTATGCTTTATTTTTCAATATTTAGGTGAGATATGTGATGATTTACTATGATGGTGTGATACCATTGTAATAAACCTAGTTAGGAATAACTGGAAAGGAGCAAAAAGAATACCAATATTATAGGCATGCCACTTGTGCAGCTTTGCCAGGAGGCTGCAGTTTAACCCTCCCCAGGAAGCCACTGGCCTATTCTTCACAGATCGCTGGGGAAGGGATGGGACAGCAATGGGTGGACAAGATGGAGAATAGATGCATGCCCAGTAAAGTCTAGGAAAAATAGGGAAGACACCTTTCTGTCAGTCACACCTGGGAACAGGTCATTGACCAAAGTAGGCATGCCTACTCCAGGCGTGGGAAGATTTGAGATATTTAATCCCATGAATAAAGGAGCTTGGTCTCTTATGTGTGGGGGACTCTTGGCTCCCCTGCATTCACCCACATGACTCACAGCTCTGTGGACCCCACACATAATGGACTAATGGACTGCAACTAGCCTGATGCTGTACTGGACTCAATTCCACATGGAAAGGAAACTCTGGACACTGGTTATGTTTCTAGCTCTACTGACTCCCCAGCTGCACATCGTCCAGGATTGGATTAAGGGACATGGAACTTTTGAAACTCAGGGATGTAATTCCATGAAAACAAAACTTTCTACCACATCTTGCCCTCCCATGGGAGCCTCCAGAAATGCTTATTCTAGTGGTACCCCAAGGACCCCACTCTCACTAGCAAAGGGGAAAGGCAATCCTCACATTTCTCTGATAACATGTGGAGCGGCAATTTGTTTCTAGAATTTGTTTCCTATATATTGAAGCTATTTTATTAGTTAAATACAATTTGAGAATGATTTTATTTTGCCTTTAATATCCATCAAACTACTCAGCTTTAGTGAAATAAGGCAGTCAGAGAAATATAAGTACCATATGATTTCACTCATATGTGGAATTTAATGAACAAACTGAACTAACAAGCAAAATAGAGACAGACTCCTAGATAGAGAGCAGTCAGACAGCTCTGGTGGTGGTGGTGGGGGCAGGGTTGGGGGATTGGAGGGATTGAGCAAAAAAGAAAAAAAAGAGAAAGAACTCATGGGCATGGACAACAGTGTGACGATTGCGGGTAGTGGTGGGAGAGGGGTTAGGTGGGATAAATGGTGATGGAAAAAATAAATTAAAATAAAGAAAAAAATTAAAAAATATAAGAATATTTATATTGTAAACATGTTTTAATTAAGTTGGTGCCTTTATATATGCATTTTAACTAAATGAGGAGTTAACAAAATGCTTGACTAATGATTTCCTTGGTAATAAATTATAAATTTTGCAAATATGAGGGAACTGTTCATGAACTTTTCTAGTTGTTGACTTTTTATTTACTTTCAGAGAAAGTTATCTATATACTAGAGGTAGAAGAATTCAGGTAGCTCTTCATCCTTCCCCAATACTTATGTCTTATTGACATTAATCAATCTAATCTGTGCAAAGTGATATTACAGAGTGATTTTAGTTTTCATACTAATAATGTCAAGTAGTAAATTTACATAAATTTATTGGTTATTTTTATGGTGATGTGCTTGTCTTTTAATTATTGAATTGTAGGAATTTTTATATATTCAGGATAAAAGTATTTTGTCAAGAAACCTGAATTGTGGAAATTTTTCTTAATCCATATTTTTCCTTTTCATATAAAAAATTAAATTTTACATATTTGAAATTTTGATGAAGTAAAATTTATCATATTTTCTTTTATGGTTAATGCTTTCTAAGGGGAAATAACTGGGATGAGACTGTTGATTTAAGTAAGTGTATAACTTTAATGATATTGTGAAATTAGTTTCTAAAGAAATTGAACATTTTGCATAGCCACCAGCATTGTGTGAAAGTTCAAGTCGTTCCAAATCCTTATCAACACTTGGTATCCTCAGTGCTTTTAATGTTAGTCATTCGAGTGGAGGTTTTATCTCACTGTGATTCAATTAACTTTTCACTGGTGATCAGTTATCTTAAAAATCTATCATCTGATTATTTTTCAGATAACAAAAACTCATCATCAGATAAGATAATGTTTCTGTTAAATTGTTTTTTGCCTATTTTTAGACTTTTAATTGTTGAGCTGTAAACTTTTTAAAAATGTGCTATGGATAATTGTCTTTTTAAAAAAGACAACAAATGACAGGTTTTTATTTAAAAAGAAGAGGCAATCATAAGGTTCATTTTTCTTCTGTAACTTCTAAACTAGTTTTGAAGGCTTTTGCAATGGAAAGTTTCATAAATCTTTTCTAGCTATGAAGGCTTCACAAAAATCATTTCCTACATTAGAGGAGACTAACTTGAAAGACAATATCTATTTCAATACACAAACTGGTAGGATTGTTAATGATGTGAGTGTTATTTAAAAAAAATAGTCAAATGAATTATAATGGCTTTTGATGTTAAGCATAACTAAGTTAGCTGTGTTTGGGTGAGAATGAAATGCTTAAAGTTAGAAGTCACCAGGAAACTGTCAATAAATCAGTGTCAGGGTCATATTAAATTTTGCTCAGGACATTATCAGTG
>NW_005356841.1:61566-66725 GCF_000412655.1 Myotis brandtii | reverse complement strand
CCGGAAGCAGGCCTAAGCCAGCAGGTCGTTATCTCCCAAGGGGTCCCAGACTGCGAGAGGGCACAGGCCGGGCTGGGGGACCCCCCTCCCCCAGCCCCCCGAGTGCACAAATTTTTGTGCACCGGGCCTCTAGTAACATTAATAAAGATCAGTATAATAGGATAGGCTAGGTAGTACAATAGGTAAAATATAGATACCCAAGTTTTGGGTTCGATCCCTAATGGGGGGCGTGCAGGAAGCAGCCGATGGATGATTCTCATCATTGATGTCTCTCTCTCTCTCTCTCTCTCTTTCTCTCTCTCTCTCTCTCTTTCTGAAATTAATAAGAACATATTTAAAAAATAAATAGAAGCAGGTAGAAGAATTCAGGTAGCTCTTCATCCTTCCCCAATACTTATGTCTTATTGACATTAATCAATCTAATCTGTGCAAAGTGATATTACAGAGTGATTTTAGTTTTCATACTAATAATGTCAAGTAGTAAATTTACATAAATTTATTGGTTATTTTTATGGTGATGTGCTTGTCTTTTAATTATTGAATTGTAGGAATTTTTATATATTCAGGATAAAAGTATTTTGTCAAGAAACCTGAATTGTGGAAATTTTTCTTAATCCATATTTTTCCTTTTCATATAAAAAATTAAATTTTACATATTTGAAATTTTGATGAAGTAAAATTTATCATATTTTCTTTTATGGTTAATGCTTTCTAAGGGGAAATAACTGGGATGAGACTGTTGATTTAAGTAAGTGTATAACTTTAATGGTATTGTGAAATTAGTTTCTAAAGAAACTGAACATTTTGCATAGCCACCAGCATTGTGTGAAAGTTCAAGTCGCTCCAAATCCTTATCAACACTTGGTATCCTCAGTGCTTTTAATGTTAGTCATTCTAGTGGAGGTTTTGTCTCACTGTGATTCAATTAACTTTTCACTGATGATTAGTTATCTTAAAAATCTATCATCTGATTATTTTTCAGATTAGAAAAACTCATCATCAGATAAGATAATGTTTCTGTTAAATTGTTTTTTGCCTATTTTTCAACTTTTAATTGTTGAGCTGTAAACTTTTTTTTAAATGTGCTATGGATAACTGTCTTTTTTAAAAAGTGGTTTTTATTTAAAAAGAAGAGGCAATCATAAGGTTCATTTTTCTTCTGTAACTTCTAAACTAGTTTTGAAGGCTTTTGCAATGGAAAGTTTCATAAATCTTTTCTAGCTATGAAGGCTTCACAAAAATCATTTCCTACATTAGAGGAGACTAACTTGAAAGACAATATCTATTTCAATACACAAACTGGTAGGATTGTTAATGATGTGAGTGTCATTTTAAAAAAATAGTCAAATGAATTATAATGGCTTTTGATGTTAAGCATAACTAAGTTAGCTGTGTTTGGGTGAGAATGAAATGCTTAAAGTTAGAAGTCACCAGGAAACTGTCAATAAATCAGTGTCAGGGTCATATTAAATTTTGCTCAGGACATTATCAGTGGTGGATTAATGACATTGTTTTGGATATATAATTATTCTTAATTGTATTCCAAAATTGATTTGAGGAAACTGACAATAAAAAAATACCATAACATCTACACTAATAAAAGAGAAACATGGTAATTGGCGTACGACCGCTACCCTTTTCATTGGCTAATCAGTGAGATATGCAAATTAAGGAGCCTCTGGGACAGCTTCAAGCGTACAAACATCAGAATAATTGGGGTGCCAGAAGATGAGAGACAGCAAGATATTGAAAACCTATTTGAAGAAATAATGGCAGAAAACTTCCCCCACCTGGTGAAAGAAATGGACTTACAGGTCCAAGAAGCGCAGAGAACCCCAAACAAAAGGAATCCAAAGAGGACCACACCAAGACATATCATAATTAAAATGCCAAGAGCAAAAGACAAAGAGAGAATCTTAAAAGCAGCAAGAGAAAGAGACTCAATTACCTACAAGGGAATACCCATACGACTGTCAGCTGATTTCTCAACAGAAACTTTGCAGGCCAGAAGGGAGTGGCAAGAAATATTCAAAGTGATGAATAGCAAGAACCTACAACCAAGATTACTTTATCCAGCAAAGCTATCATTCAGAATTGAAGGTCAGATAAAGAGCTTCACAGATAAGGAAAAGCTAAAGGAGTTCATCACCACTAAACCAGTATTATATGAAATGCTGAAAGGTATCCTTTAAGAGGAGGAAGAAGAAAAAGGTAAAGATACAAATTGTGAACAACAAACATGCATCTATCAACAAGTGAATCTAAGAATCAAGTGAATAAATAATCTGATGTACAGAATGAACTGGTGATTATAATGAATCAGGGACATAGAAAGGGAATGGACTGACTATTCTTGGGGGGGAAAGGGGAATGGGAGATGCGGGAAGAAACTGGACAAAAATCGTGCACCTATGGATGAGGACAGTGGGTGGGGAGTGAGGGCGGAGGGTGGGGCGGGAACTGGGAGGACGGGAGTTATGGGGGGAAAAAAAGAGGAACAAATGTAATCTGAACTATAAAGATTTAATTAAAAAAAAGAAAAAGCTGTGGTACATTTACATCATGGAACACTATGCAGCAAAAATGAAAGAAGATCTCTTATCCTTTGTAATGGCATGGAGAGACCTGGAGAGAATTATGCTAAGTGAAATAAACCAGTCAGAGAAAGACAAGTATCACATGATCTCACTCATTAGCCATCTAAGATGGTGGATAAAGAAAAATTGAATTTATTTAAGAAGAAGGGCATAGGGGATGGGATATCCAAAGGGAAGAGCTGCACAGCACCAAACCAAGGAAACATTGGGTTGATGATGGCAACACCCAGGAGCTGGAGTTTCATCCTTATATGAAGTCACTGGTGGGAAGCTCTTGTTGTCAGTGGGTCTGGGGTTTGAGCTGGTGAGCTTGGAATGTGAATGAAATGCAGGTGTGCAATCAGGTGTCTTTAGGACAGTTTCAGTTCCTTGTATGTTCTGATTACTGGTGTTCAGCAAGTTTTTCCTGGTCTTTTGTTCTCCTGTGGTAGGAAGCTTACAAATGGCCATTAAGGATTGCATTGCCCTATAGTCCTTACACTCTCTATTCTATTACATTAATCTATATGTCTGTCTTTATGAAAATGCCACACTGTTTTGAGTACTGTAGCTTTGTAATAAGTTTTAAGATAGTGTGAGTCCTTCCTCCAACTTTGTTCTTCTTTTTCAGTATTTTTTCCTTGAGATTTTTTTCCTTTATATAAACTTTAGGATGGATTTTTCAAATTTTGCAAAAAGTATCTAGGATTTTTTTAATTTAATGGCTCCTTTATTTCATTTATAAATATGGTGCAAACAATATTTGATGATGAACATGATATTCTCCATTTGCCTCTTGTTTTCTGTTTTCTTTAAAATATATTTTTAAAATTTTATTTTTCAATTACAGTTTATGTTCAGTGTTATCTCACACCTGTTAGAATGGCTATCATCAATAAATCCACAAACAAGTGTTGGTAATGATGTGGAGAAAAGAGAACCCTTTTGTACAATTGTTGGAAATGCAGATTGGTGCAGCCACTATGGAAAACATTATGGAGGGCTCTCAAAAAATTAAAAATGGAACTGCCTTATGGCACAGTAATTCCATTTCTGGGTATATATCTGAAGAAACACAAAACACTAGTTGAAAAGTCACTAGGATTTTTACAGTAAATGCATTAAATCTGTAGATCACTTTGGGTAGTATTTTCATCTTCATATTATTAACTCTTCAAATCCATTAGCATGGCATATGTTTCCATTTTTAAAATTTAAATTCTTTATTGTTTAAAGTATTACATAAGTCTCCTTTTCCCCCCATTTACCACTCCCTGGCCAACCCCACCCCCCAGCACATGCCCTCACAGCCCCCTCCTCCATCAGTGTCCATCGGTTATGCTCATATGCATGCATACAAGTCCTTTGGTTGATCTCTTACCCCCTCAACCCCCACCTTCCCTCATAGGCTGGACAGTCTGTTTGATGCTTCTATGACTCTGGTTCTATTTTTGTTCATCAGTTTATGTCATTCATTATATTCCACAAATGAGTGAGATTATGTGATATTTATCTTTCTCTAATTTATTTTGCTTAGCATAATGCTCTCCAGGTCCATCCATGCTGTTGAAAATGGTAAAAGTTCCTTCTTTTTTACAACAGCATAGTATTCCATTGTGTAGATGTACCACTGTTTTCTAATCCACTCATCTGCTGATGGGCACTTAGGCTGTTTCCAAATCTTAGCTATTGTAAATTGTGCTGCTATATACACAGGGGTGCATAAATCCTTTTTGAGAGGTGTTTCTGATTTCTTGGGATATATTCCTATAAGTGGGATTACTGGGTCAAATGGGAGTTCAATTGGTAATTTTTTGAGGAAACACCATACTGTTTTCTAGAGTGGCTGCACCAACAGTGCAAGAGGGCTCCTTTTCCCCACATTCTCGCCAGCACTTATTGTTTGTAGATTTGTTGATGATAGCCATTCTGACAGGTGTGAGATGGTACCTCATTGTTGTTTTAATTTGCATCTCTCAGATGATTAGTGACTTTGAGCATGTTTTAATATGTCTCTTGGCCTTCTTTATGTCCTCTTTCAAAAGGTATCTATTTAGGTCCGTTGCCCATTTTTTTTATTGGGTTGTTTATCTTCCTTTTATTAAGTTGTATGAGTTCCCTGTAAACATTGGAGATTAAACCCTTATCGGTGTTCTCCCATGCTTTCTTGTTGTTTTGTTGATGGTTTCTTTCACTATGCAGAAGCTTTTTATTTTGATGTAGTCCCATTTATTTATTTTCTCTTTAGTTTCCATTGACTGAGGAGCTGTGTCGGTAAAGACATTGCTACTACAAATGCCTGCTATTTTGCTGCCTATGGCTTCTTCTAGGATTTTTATGGTTTCCCGTCTTACATTTAAGTCCTTTAGCCATTTTGAGTTAATTTGTATAAGTTGGTGGTCTAGTTTCATTTTTTTGCATGTATCTGTCCAATTTTCCCAACAGCATTTATTGAAGAGACTGTCATGACTCCATAGTATGCTCTTGTCTCCTTTGTCAAATATTAATTGAGCATAATGGCTTGGGTTGATCTTTGAGTTCTCTGTTCTGTTCCATTGGTCTATATGTCTGTTCTTGTGCCAG
>NW_005356841.1:51825-61123 GCF_000412655.1 Myotis brandtii | reverse complement strand
GTTTTCTATGTACAATATCATGTCATCTACAAAAAATGACAATTTTACTTCTGTTCCAATTTGGATGCCTTTTATTTCTTCTTCTTGTCTAATTACTATGACTAGCATTTCCATTACTATGTTAAACAGGAGTGGTGAAAGTGGGCATCCCTGTCTTTTTCCTGTTCTTTGGTGAAATGGTTTTAGTTTTTGCCCATTGAGTATGATATTGGCTGTAGGTTTGTCCCATAAGGTTTTTATTATGTGGAAGTATGATCCCTCTATTCCCACTTTGCTGAGAGTTTTTATCAGGAAAGGGTGTTAGATTTTGTCAAATTCCTTTTCTGTATCAATTGATATGATTGTGATTTTTATCTCTAAATTTGTTTATGTGATGTATCACATTATTGATCTGCAGTTATTGTACCAGCCTTGCATCCCTGAAATAAATCCCACTTGTTCATGGTGTATGAACTTTCTAGTGTAATGCTGGATTTGATTTCCTAGAATTTTGTGGAGCATTTTAGCATCTATGTCCATTAGGGATATTGGCCTGTAATTTTCTTTGTAGTGTCTTTATCTGCTTTTGGGTTTAGGGTAATGATGGTTTCATAGAAACAGCTTAGAAGTGTACCTTCCTCTTGAATTTTTTGGAATAGTCTGAGAAGGATAGGTTTTAGTTCTTTGAATGTTTGGTAAAACTCTCCTGTGAAGCTATCTGGCCCTGGACTTTTGTTTGCTGGAAGCTTTTTGATGACTGCTTCAATTTCCTCCTTAGTTATTGGCCTGTTGAGATTTTTTTATTCTTCTTGATTGAGTTTTGGAAGGTCATATTTTTCTAAGAATATGTCCATTTCCTTTAGGTTGTTTAGTTTGTTGGAGTAGAGTTGTCCACAGTATTTTCTTTTTTATAATCTTTTGTATTTTTGTGGGGTTGTTTGTCATTTCATCACTTTCATTTCTGATTTTGTTTATTTGGGTCCTCTCTCTTTGATTCTTGGTGAGCCTGGCTAGATTCATCAATCTTGTTCATCCTTTCAAAGAACCAGCTCTTGGCTTCACTGATCTTTTGTATCTATTTATTTATTTTTTTGGTCTCTAAGTCATTTATTTCTGCTCTAATCTTTATTATCTCCTTCCTTCTGCTCACTCCGGGCTTTTCTTGTTGCTCTCTTTCCAATTCTTTAAGTTGTAGAGTTAGGTAATTTATTACCAGTTTTTCTTTCTTTTTCTTTTTTTTGAGGTAGGCATGTAATGCTATGAACTTCCCTCTCAGGACTTCTTTCACTGTGTCCCATTGGTTTTGGATTGTTGTGTTTTTATTGTCATTCATTTCCAGGATGTAACCCAATCATTGTTTAAAAGCATGCTATTCAACCTCCAAGTATTTGAAATTTTTTGATTGTTTTTATTGTAGCTTATATCTAATATTATGCCATTGTGGTCTGAGAAGATGCTTGATATGATTTTAATCTTCTTGTATTTGGATAGACTTTGCCTGTGACACAATATGTGATCTATCTTTGAAAATGTTCCATGTGCCCTTGAGAAGAATGTATAGCTTTGGGGAGAAATGTTCTGAAGATGACTAGTAAGTCCATCTCATCTACCGAGTCATTTATGATTGCTGTTTCTTTGCTGATTTTTGTCTAGAGGATTTATCCAGTGATGTCAGTGGGGTATTAAAGTCCCCTACTATGATTGTATTGCTATCGATCTCTCCCTTGATATCTTCCTGAAGTATTTTTATGTATTTGGGTGCTCCTACATTGGGTGCATATATGTTTACTAGAGTTATATCTTCTTGATGTATTGATTCCTTTAGTATTATGAAGTGGCCTTCCTTATCTCTTGTTATGGCCTTCACTTTGAAGTCTATTTTGTCAAATATAAGCATTGCTACCTCAGCTCTTTTTTTCATTTCCATTTGCCTGAAAGGTATTTTCCCATCCCTTCACTTTCAGTCTGTGTGAGTCTCTTGTTATGAGGTGGGTCTCTTGTAGACAGCATATTTATGGGTCATGTTTTCTTACCCATTCAGCCACTGGATGTTTTTTGATTGGAGCCTTTAGGCCATTTACATTTAATGTTATTATTGATAGGTACTTGTTGGTAGCCATTTTTCTTCTTTGTGCCTGTGTTCCTCCCCCCCCCCTTTTTTCCTTCTTTTTACAGTATTCCCTTTAGCATTTCTTGCATTGATGGCTTGGTTGTGATAAACTCCCTTAGCCTTGTTTTTGGTCTATGAAACCCCTGATTTCCCCTTCAGTTTTGAATGATAGCCTTGCTGGATCGAGTATTCTAAGATTCAGTCCCTTGCTTTGCATCACTTTGTAAATTCTTTCCATTCTATTCAGGCCTGATGTGTTTCTTTTGAAAAATCATTTGATAATCTAAGAGGAGCCCTTGCTCCTCTTCTTGTCATTTTGGCACCCCTATTATATGTATGTTGCTTCATTTCATGTTGTCCCAAAGCTCTCTCAAGCTCTCCTCCTTTTGATTTTTTTCTCCAATTGCAGTTCAGATTGGGTGTGTTTTGCTTTCCTGTCTTCTAATTGCTAATTTGGCCCTCTGCTTCTCCTACACTACTGTTGAAAGCTTCCATATTGTTTTTTTATTGTAGCTACATCACTCTTTATTTCCTCCTGATTCTTACATAGGTTGTTGATTTTCTTGTCCATCCAGTTTATGAACCGTATGACCCTTATTCTGAATTCTTTTTCTGACATATTGCATGCCTTTATTTCATTTACTTCCTTTTCTGGCTATTCTTTTGTTTTTTTGTCTCCCCATTTTTGTTCTCACCAAAGGATCTAGGTGCCGAGTAGTATGGTGCCTGTGGCTGCAGCGGTGGGCTTGGTGGCAGGTTGCACAGTTGTGGGGGGCAGCTGCTCCTCCGGCAGTTGCAGGTGGTGGCTGCTCATGCAGTGGCCGGCAGTGGCTGCTTCTCAGGCAGTCATGTGCAGCAGCTGCTCCTTTCGTGGCTGATGGCAGGGCTGCTGTATAAGGCTCAACTGTTTTCCCAGGGCTAAAGTGTCTGGCTGGTGGGGGTAGAGCACCCTCAGGAACTCACAGGAGCCCTCAGCTCAGGAGGCTGGAGTTCCAGTGACTGTGGGTCAGTAGCTGAGGCAGAGGTCTCTGGCCGGAGTGGCTGTAGGATCCCAGGTGGTGTCTGAGAGCACCTGGGTGGAAGTGAGGCTGGGCTCTCAGTCACAGCAGCTCTCTCCTTCAAGATGGCACCTCTGCATCAGAGCCAGTGCTCTGGGAGAGATCACAGCGATAGCAGAGGCTGCCTGGCTATTCAAGCCCGGTCTGCCAGCCCCCGAAGGTCCTGCAAGATCTAGCTGTCCCTCACTCAGACACACACACACACCCCACACATCCACACACTCCCCTTTCGCCCCTCACTCACTCACACTCTCTTCCTCACTGCCATCCTCTCAGCTGCCATCTTGGAATCTGTTTCCATTTTTTTATGTCTTCTTTTATATTTCAGGAATGTTTTAGTTTCCGTTTGACAAGTCTTTCATTTCCTTAGTTATGTTAACTTTAAAGTATTTTATCCTTTTTCATTATAATTGGAATTGTTTCTTAATTTTCTTTCCATGTTCATTTTTCATTTACAGAAATGCATGTTGACTTTATATCTTTTCTAATTGAATTTATTGAGGTTGTTTTGGTCAATAAAATTATATAGATTTTAAGTGTACAATTCTATAATACATCATCTGCACATTGCATTATGTGCTCATCATCCACATGGTCTCCTTTGGTCACCATTTATCCCCCGTTTACACTCTTTCACTCACCCTCATCCCCCTTGATATTTTTTCATAATCCCTTCAACTATTTCATCTTTATATTTTGCATCTTGATAATTTTTTATTAGCTCTAAGAGTTTTTGTGTGAAATATAGGGTTTTCTACATAACAATTCATGCCATCCATAATCAGATAGAATTTTTCCTCTTCTTTTCCAATTTGGATGTCTAAGACTTCAGTACTATGTTGAATGAAATTGTCAAAAGTGGACATTCTTTTTTTTTAAATATATTTTATTGATTTTTTACAGAGAGGAAAGGAGAGGGATAGAGAGTTAGAAATATCGATGAGAGAGAAGCATCGATCAGCTGCCTCCTGCACACCTCCCACTGTGGATGTGCCCACAACCGAGGTACATGCCCTTGACCGGAATCGAACTTGGGACCTTTCAGTCCGCAGGCCGATGTTCTATCCACTGAGCCAAACCGGTCAGGGCAAAAAGTGGACATTCTTGATTTGTTCCTGATATTAGAGGGAAAGAGTTCAGTCTTTCTCATCATAAAGTATAATTTCATCATTAAGCATGTCTGTTTTTCATATATGGCTTTTGTTATAAGATATTTTCCTTTTATTCATAATTTGTTGAGTGCTTTTATTGTGAAATATATTAAATTTTGTCAAATGTTTGTTCTGCATCAATTGAGATTATCATACTTTTCTCCCCTTTATGCTTTTAATGTTGTTTATTACATCGATCCACTTTCATATGTAGACCCATCCCCAGCCCTGGTAGGAGTGCATGTGGGAGGCAACTAATTGATGTGTCTCTCTCACATTGATGTTTCTCTCTCTTTCTGTCTCTCCCCGTCCCTTTCACTCTCTCTAAAAACCAAATGGAAAAATATCCTCGGGTGAATTTTTTAGATGCCTTATTATTATTTTTGATTTCGAATTAAATAATTATTTACCTATTGTGGATTGAAGAAGAAATAGTTGAAGAAGAAAAACATGGTAGTTTTTGAAGGTACACTTAATGATAAAGTGTGTTTGACAGGCAGGATTGTAAAATTAGAATGAATATTTTAAAGCTATTGACAAATCCCTTGTTTTAGATATTTGTTTTATTTGCTCTAAAATATGATAGTACCTTGTCTTTTGAGTTGAATATGATTCAGCGTAGGGAGTAGAACAGGAAATGGAGTATACATTAATTTGTATGTGTTTTAAAATTTGGTCTTTAAAATAATCTGCAATATAAAACTGATATTCTAGGATTTTTAAATGAAATACCCCAAACATAAAATGATTAACCCATGGTTATACTTCTTACTGGTACCAATTCACCCCTAGACTCCAACTCTTCTTATTCAAAATTTTGTATTTTTTATATTACTTCACTCATATTTATATTAGATAAGAGAAAAAATATTTCTTGATAACTAGGGTTTTCCTGCTCTAATTCTGAGAATTTATATAATTGATGAGGAAATTTTTCTGATTAACTTGTTTTTTGGAGAAGCATAAAATCTTAAATATATAAGAGGACAAAAATCCCTTTAAGGTATCCTTTTCACCTAAAGTGGCAATATGACTTCTGGAGTTTATACTAGTAGTCAAAAGAAATTTGCAACTTTAATGCAGCAAACCCTGGAGACCAATCAGAAACTCCCATAGCACTTATCTAATTGCCTTTCTCCTTAGAGAATATTTATACAAATATTTTAAATTAAAAATGAAGTCATCTGCTTGGTAGAATGTTTGGAGCCAGTTCTATGCTAATGTTTTCCAAATAGTGTGATTCCCACTGGATGGCTACAGTAATACTCCATTTTCAGAGTTAAGTGTGCCAGTTAGAGAGATACATCCTAAGAGAGATAGAATCATGCCTTTGATGAGGTTAATGAGAAGATGCGACCCCATTGGTCTCAAGATACAATTGGAGTGTAGAGTAGCTAATTTCTTATACTTCCTAAGACTAATTGATCTGGTTTTGCCATAATTAGCTATAGGTTACATCAGGGCAACCAGGCAATTCCCACTGGCGGAATGAAACTTTTGTATCCTGCTATGAATTACCTTAAATAAAGCCCATGTAAAATAACTTGTGACTTTAATCAGTTTCATTGGGCCCTATTAAAAAGTGAATTCAGTCAAAGAACAAAATTAGAAAGAACCTTAAGAGATCCCTGAATAGGAGATTATAGGACAACTCAAGCTTGAAATAGTTTTAAATGGTACATTACATTAAATGTCAAAAAAGATAGATTGAGAGACGTGTTTCCTTAAGTTTTTATTCTTTCATAAAGAGATACACACACACACACATACACGCACAAGAATCTCTAGGGCTAATGTTAACATTATTATAGTAGTTTCCAAACTCCACAAATTAAAAGTAATTTTAATATGTATGCAAACATAATTTTCTGATTCCATCAATGATGAGTTATATCTGCCTTTGACCACATCTTAAAAATAAAAAGAAACTATTTGAAAGAGTAACTAATAGCTTCCATTTCAAACTCATTTTATATTCCTTAATCTCTGGAAGTTAGTTTATATTTTATTTACATTTTTTATTTCCTTTAGTAGAAATAGTGATCTTATATTATTAATCAGGTTTAATAAACATAACCTAAGATAATGGCAAAAAAAATAAAGAGCTCTTTTTCTAAAACTGTTTTCCCTATGCACAGACAGATTTGAACCACAGTTTCTCTTATTTCTAGTACACACATGTAAAATGACATTTTACCCCACATCTTGAATATATATATATATATGGTTTGAATGGCAAAATAAAATTAAACAATGTATTTTGAGATGATCCAAAATTTTTAATTGAAATTTTTGAAAGAAGATATTTACATTAGTCAATCAGATAAATATGTTACACTCTTTACTTCACCCAATTAATATACTTATCATTTGTATTCTTTTTTTTAAGGTCTCTCTCTCCATTTATACACACACACACACACACACACACACACACACACACACACATAACCTCAGGACTATTGCTTGTTTGTTTAGACTGAGTAGTTGTTTTAAACTATATTAGAAACTATATTAAACTATACTATGATGCACTATTCTCAGCCAGTCCTTTAACAACAGCAGCCACACAAAATACCAATGACTTACCTTCACCATTAATGCTGCTAGGACTGATATCAATTAAATATAAAAATCACATCACAAGCAAACTGCAATATCAGGTATAAACAGGATTTGAGTAATGGCTGCTAAAAAAAAAATCCTTGTCCAAGTCTTCCCAAAGACATCTATTATACTCAATAATCTTAAAAGAGTTTTCCTCCCGTTACCCACCAAAAGTTAGGCATAGTTCTGGGAAGATAATTATGGAAACACGTTTTCTGAGCATGATGAGTAAAATTGGTAAATGTGAAAGAAGGGAGTGAAATGGTGAGAATAAGGAATCTGTCTGTAATCTACCTAAAACAATGCAATAGGGTCTTTATACTTATACCTTCAGGAGAAGAAAACAAGGCTCTATCTTTAAACATCTATCTTTATTGTTGAAAGCATTGCAGATGCCCTCCGTTATTTCCCATTAACCCCCTCTACCCTGCACCTGCCCCTCCCAGGCCTTCACCACACTATTGTCTGTGTCCATGTTAGCTCTCAATAAAAAATATAACTTTGTACACCTTCTAATTGAGGCTAACTCCAGACACAAAATAATTAAGGTATAATTCAAATGTTTCTTTTACATTTTCCAGAATCTCATATCATGTAGAGGTGGGAGATTTCTTATTTTAAGAGAAGTAGTGTTTTAAATTTTAAAGCTTTTTCCTAAAGTAGATAGCTATTCGTGTTAATAACTTTCAGTTAAATAAGATAATTTTATTTTTGATTATAAGTTATCAGATGATATGACATTATTCATAAAGGAATGCTTAGTTTTAGTTGTTTATTTTATATTATTCATGCATATAAGTAATCCCCTGGAAGATTGAAAATTATGTTCTACCTAAAGATAGAGGGTGGGAATAGGAAGGAGGGATACAATAGAGATTTAATTATTAGACACCTTTTAGTGTTTTATACTTTCACAAGCAAAATATGTTGTGTATTTTTATGTCATAGAGGTGCCTTAACTAATTTAATGTAAGAAATAATTCAAAGTAAATTCTATCTATATGTATCCTCAGTCAATAACCAATTAGGATACATTTGAATAATTTCATCAGTTGAGAGTTTCACATTTTTGAAGGCAGTCCATTTTGTTTTCAAAAATCTCTGCTAGATGTTTTCTCCAGACTGAGCAGGAAAGTGCTTTCCTGTGACTTCCTCCAATATTTTTAATTCTACCCTTTTTTTCTTTGAGAATAAGTCATTTAAATATGTAATGATAATAACTTCAGTATTCTTGCATAATATCCATCTTCCCTGATGACAAACCCTAAGGGTCATGGCCAGACATAGCAATCCTATCCAACTGTATGCATTTGCTCTATTTTTTTAACTGGTGTATTTCAAATGCAGGAACACTTAGAATTTAAAAAATAGTAATTCATTTGTTTATTTAAAAATATTTTTAATGCCTTTTAGGTCATCTTTGAAGGATGGAGATACAGTTTGTGGACCTCTTGGATTGAATAATGTGAAAATTATTGATGGCCATGACATCAGTGTAGAGTAGCAAGCAGCCACCTCTCCTCTCAGGCAGCTTTTAAGTTACTATGGAAAGATACGCCAAGGAGTTATATATGCTATAGAGAACGATAGAATTAGATGAAAAAAAAATCAGTCATGTGTAACATGTTCTTCATTTGGTATGCACATAGAGCACAGTGAAAGGGTAAAGGAGGGAATGATTCTATTTCTTTGGGTAAATTTTAAATAACTTTAATAAATGTAATAACTTTAATGAAATTACATATGTCACATTATCTTGAGAGCTAAAAAGTATCAGATATTTTTTTCTTTTTACTTTTTTATTGAATTTATTGGGAGGACATTAGTTAATAAAATGATGTAGGCTTCCGATGTGCAATTCCATAATGCATCATCTGTATATTGTATTGTGGGTTCACCACCCAAGTCAAGTCTCCTTCCATCAACATTTATTTACCCTATACTCTCTTTTACATCCCTCCCACCCCCATTCTCCTCTGTTGTGGGATGCATGAAAAAGGTGAAGGGATTAAGCAAACAAAACAAAACAAAACAATACAAAGAAAAAACCTCATGGACTCAGATATGTTTTTAAAGTGTCTGACCCTGTGATCCCACTTCTAGGAATATATCCCAAGAAATCAGAAACACCAATTAGAAAGGACATATGCACCCCTATGTTTATAGCAGCACAGTTTACAATAGCTAAGATTTGGAAACAGCCTAAGTGCCCATCAGCAGATGAGTGGATAAAAAAACAGTGGTACATATACACAATGGAATACTATGCTCCTGTAAAGAGGAAGGAACTCCTACCATTTGCAACAGCATGGATGGAGCTGGAGAGCATTATGCTAAGTGAAATAAGTCAGTCAGAGAAAGATAAATATCACATGATCTCACTCATTTGTGGA
>NW_005356841.1:41041-51678 GCF_000412655.1 Myotis brandtii | reverse complement strand
GATTAGGACACATATGTAATACCTTAATCAATAAAGAAAAAAAATAAAATTGTGAACAATATTTACATGAAAACTGGATAATATAATTTGTAATTAAACCGTTATCAAGATAAGAATATAAAAATGATATGAGTAGTTTTTTAAATTAAGTGTGTAGTCTTAAAAAAAAATCCATGTAAGACATTCACACCAATCACTATAATTTTTTTCCACCAGATGGCACTGTGAGGAAGAATTTCAAATAGGCAGTCTAGTAATTCTAACCCTACAGAGTAAAATAAACAGCCTCTGAATAAATTTCTTTAACTGGTAGGATGTGAATATAGTATATGTTATTTCCTTTATTATAAGGCTTTTAATCAGGTATTAGTAACTTGAATTGATTGTATTGTTTATATTGAAAACATGCATAATTTGGTGAAAACTTACAAGCATGTAAAATTCTATTCTGGGTTATTATCCTTGTTGCCAGATTAATCAATGTTGCTAGATCGATCAATAATTGTTAACAAATATTTGGCATCTACTTTCCCCTAGTGACAATTGTATGTAGAAACTGAGGAAACATTATTTTTTTGTTTTAATTAAGCATTATTTTTTAATTCAAAAATTAAAACATAATTATAGTACATTCATGTGTTTCTTGAAAGGAGGGAGACTAACCCTATACTTTGGGTCCTGTATTTGGGAAACTTCTCTTGAGTCAGGTGACCTGGTTACAAAGGTTATTTGTCTAGCCAGGGGTGGGCAAACTTTTTGACTCGAGGGCCACAATGGGTTCTTAAACTGGACCGGAGGGCCGGAACAAAAGCATGGATGGAGTGTTTGTGTGAACTAATATAAATTCAAAGTAAACATTATTACATAAAAGGGTACGGTCTTTTTTTTCAATAGTTTTATTCATTTCAAACGGGCCGGATCCAGCCCGCGGGCCGTAGTTTGCCCAAGGCTGGCTAGCCCCTTCCTTTTGAGGACAATAGAAAAACCTCATAAAAATTAAAATACTTGGGAATTCTGTCAAACAAATGGATGACTCTGAATTATTTATTTTATAATATATTAATATTTGTTGAAGTAATTTGCATTATTCTTGAATTACTCTGAAAGGATACATGTGTCCTAGATTTATTTTATTAATATGGGATTGTTAAACTCTATATAAGGATGTGTCAGACTAGAAGAAGAATGTGTGGCAATAACTAATCTTTTCCAGAAGAGTAAAAAGATACAGTTAAAAAAAATAGCTGTGTCTAAATCTCTAGAACTTCAGTTAAAATGGTTTTTGAATTATTGAGGATTTCTCACTTACTGGTAAGGAATACCTCATCTCAGAATGATGTAAGAAAATGATAGAAGAGGGGGAAGGCATTATTGTCTCATGCAATAGAAAATTGCAGTGTATTACTGGATTCACAGGCCTATATGTCATCACGACTCAAGATGTATGCAGCTCTAAGTGGTGTTTTCCTCCCATTGACGTTATAGTTAAGTCAATCATTCCTTGTGATATAGCCCTCAGGAGTTCTAGAATTACATGTTCCCAAGTTCAACTCTAATGGAAAAGATATCACCTTTTTCGTTTATTTTTTTAAAATTTATTTTTATTTTTTGATCTTTATTGTTGAAAGTATTACATAGGTCCTCCTTTTTAACCCATTAACCTCTTCCAGCCTCCCCCCCACCCCAGGCCCTCACCACCCCATTGTCTGTGTCCACGGGTTATGCATAAATGCATACAAGTTCATTGGTTGATCGCTCTCCTCCCACCCACCTTTGCCAATATCACCTTTTTCTTGTTTGCTTAAGTAAAAACTCAAGAGTTAGCTTGATTGGGCTTTATTGAGTCATGTATCCAACTTTAAGCCAGTCTCTTCTGTGAGGCCTTGGTCACATGCCCACCCATGTTCTAACACATAATTTGAGGTTTATGAAGGTGTGCCTTTCCAATGAGGAACAAAGCGAAGGGATAATAGTTGTGAAGGAAATACAAATTCAAAAATACCTCTTACACATTAAGATTAATAGAATATAGAAGCAAAAACATAGTAGAATGTATTTAGAATAGATCTATCTCTGCTAACACAAGGCTGGCAGAGTGTTAAGAAGTGTACAGTTTGAGTATTTTATACATTTTTAATTTTCCATCAAATTTCTGAAACTAAAATAAAAATTGATTAATTGGTTTTGGGATTGGAGTATGGTTAGGTAGAATAATACCAAGTGACTGAATTAATATTCCATACATGTGTTGTATCTTTACCCCTTCTATTTTTTTCCCCTCTGGGCCTCAGTTTTCTCATTTCTATAATGTAGATAATAATGTTCTCATTGCAGGCCTGTTGTGAGATATAAAGGAGATAAACTTTGCAAAGCACAGGACAATACCCAGCATATAGTAGGTGCCAAATAAATATTTGATTTAATTATTAGTGTCCACTTTCCTGTAAGGACAGATAGCTTGAGGTGAAGAGTTAGCCTATATATACTCCCAAAGGTTAATTATGTAACTATAACAAAGGAGATTTGAAAAGTACAAGATCTTTGGGGTAATAATAACAAGCAGTTTGGAGAAGAAATATATACTTGAATATCTCAAATGAGGTAAAAAACCTAAAATAACTGTCACTTATTCTTATATTTATTTTTTAATATTTTTGCAATTAATTGAATATCTATCCTTATCAGTCTCTGATTTAAGTTTTGGGATACAGTAATAAACAGACATGTTCTTACCTTCAGGAGCCTACAATTTATTGCAAATACATATATTAATAAAAACAATTAAATACACAATCCAAGCACTGTAAATATGAAAAGGAAACTAGAGCCCAAAGAAAATTAGACAATGTCACAAAACATGTAATGGGAGGAAGAGATGTAGTTATTGAGACAAAAGAAAGCTTTTATAAATAAGCAATTATTGAGTTGAGATTTAAAGGGAAAATGTGGATTAATTAGATGAAAGGGGATAGTTGTTGGAGAGGGAGATTTTAAAGAGAGGAAATAGCATGTAAGATCAACATTATTACATGATTTTAAACATGCTTTAATATCTTTCAGAATATAGAATGATAATTATAATATCAGCTTTTATCATTTTGAAGGACTGACTACTGGAAATTTCTGGTACTTAGCATCGGTTTGGACTGTGGAAGTGATATCAAGTGTTAAATGGGGAAGCTGAGTGCTGGGTAAGTTTTAGAGAAGTGGGCACGTGCTGGAAAGCCTCTCGTTGCTGTTCATGATTATTTATTGTTTAAACTCAGATCTGTATACATTCTTTTCCTTCCATACATTTTAAAATAGGGCGTTTTTTGAGGTTGCTTTTTGGAACCTGTCCTCATTCTTTTAAACCAACAGTATTGATTTATCTCTCGTGATGTGTGGAAAATATTATTTGAACTTTTAATTTGGGAAATAACTGTTTTGAAGCTCAAGGAATAAAGTGACACATAAGTTTGGTAAAGAGATTTCTTTCAGCTTTTTTTTTCTGGGAATTCAGCATCATCCTGGACTCCTGCAGAACTGGAGGTTGACAGCATCCAGAAATACTACTTCTGGTGCAAGCACAGATCTCTTAACAGTTTGGTAACACATCACAACACCAAAGCTTCCCTAAGTGGTTTTGTAGAGCAGTGAATATTTTAAATGGGAGCAAATCAATGCAAAAGATCAGAAAACCTGTGATGACTGGCAGTTGTTGGACTGGTGTGTGTGTGTGTGTGTGTGTGTGTGTGTGTGTGTGTGCATGCACACACATGCTTGCATATGAAGTAGTTGTTATGTGTGTCAGAGACAACTAAGAGATAATGTTGGAAGGGATGAGGATCTGCTTGTACACAGGTAGTGCCTATGGACCTTCAGTTATTCTACTCTTGTGAAGTCTCTTTCATCTAAGACTATCACAGTATCTCATGTGTAAACATAAACACTCACTTCTCCTAAAATTCATATTGTTCAGTCACAAGAAATGAATTCACTTGTTCAGCTTCTATTTGCAGTGATGCTTAGTTTCTGAGTTTAAAATCCCCAGGTATGCCCTTTTCAGTTGTAATTCTATTGATAAACATTCCAGATTCTGATCGTCGCTATTCTGAAAAATGTAGGACATCAGTGATGATTTAAGAAGAATGATAATTTGAACAAAGCAATGTACTATGTATTCAATACAGAGGAAGACAGGAAAATGGGGGGAAAATAACCACAATTTAAAAATTTGATAAAAACCTTATATAATTGTCATATTTTTATCATTGGCCTAGCAATATATACACACAATATACGTATTAGATAAATAATCAGGGTCCTTCACTGGACTTACAAGTTAAATAGAGTTGTGTTGTCATGAAACAGTAAATATCACTCATCAATATTTACTAACATTGATTTTTGCAGATGCATGATCATTAAGCTGTATAGAGACCAGAGTAATTAAAAGCATGTACTTCTACTTAAGAATTTAAATCTAACAGTCTATATTTGACACCAAAAATGTATTAATTACTTTCTATTCATTTTTAATTCTTTTCCACAAAAAGAGCATTTCATTTTCCTTAGTAAAATGGTGTGAAACATACTAACCTTAATCCTGTTACCACAGTAGAAGCAAAAAAACTGAATGGTATTCAGAACACAGGAGATTCTCAGTAAATATGTTCATTAAATATTGTTGATTGAATAAATGATACATTATTTAATGGTCCTACTGCACAGCTCCCTTTTACTTAAAGTGAAAAACTGTAGAACAGGTCCAACTGTTTCTTGGTTGCTATGCTGTAAATACTTTAATGACATTATATATTGGTAGAGGGATCATGAAACTTTGGGTAACCTCTCTGTACAATAGTGTAAGTTTTGTCTATGATGGCTGGTTTAGGCCATTTGCCTAAGAGCGTTCCTTTGTGTTAGCCTTTGAAAGGCTTCCTTCACTTCCTTGTTCCTCAAGGTATAGATAAGAGGATTCAGAGCTGGTGTGACCACCGTGTACATGAGTGCAGTTGCTTTGTCTGTTTCTGGGGTGTGTGCAGTCTTAGGTTGGAGATAGGTGAACAAGGCAGTGCCATAGAAGAGAGAAACCACCAGGATATGAGAAGAACAAGTGGAGAAAGCTTTGCGTCTGCCAGCTGCTGAAGGGATTCTTAAGATGGTCACAAAAATGCGCCCATAGGAACATAGAATGAGGAAACAGGGACTCATGATAAAGAGCACGGAGACAGCGAACATCACAATCTCATTATGGGAGGTATCAACACAAGCCAGTTTCACCACAGGCATGATGTCACAAAAAAAGTGCTGAATCTTGCCTGTTCCACAGAAGGGTAGAGTGAAGATCCAGGTGATCTGGACTGACTCCACCACCACCCCGGTGGTCCAAGATGCTGCAGCCAATTTCAAACACACCTGAGGGCCCATCAAGAGAGTGTAATGCAGTGGGTAACAGATAGCTACAAAGCGGTCATAAGCCATGGCTGCTAGCAGGCAACACTCTGTCAGTCCCAAGATGGCAAATATGTACATCTGAGCGGCACAGCCTCCCAGAGTTATGGTCTTGGTATCCACAAGCAGGTGCACCAGCATCTGAGGCACCACACTGGTGATATAGCACATCTCCAGGAAGGAGAGGTTAACCAGGAAGAAATACATGGGAGTGTGCAGGGAAGGGGTGACGCAGATCAGACAGATGATAATGAGGTTTCCTCCCACAGTAAACAAGTAAATGATTAAGAACACAACGAAGAGCACAGGTTGCAACTCTGCCAGAGAGGAGAAAGCCACAAATGTGAATCTGGTGCAGAAGGATTCGTTTCCACTCATTATAGGCTCAGAGCCAGATATCTGTGAAGATAACAGAGAGGGCAGATAATACCTAATGTAATCCAGTCACCTAGCAGAGGTCTTGATCACCCTTCAGAAAAAGGAGCTTTCTTAGGATCACTGGTCTGCCATGAGAACCTACACACTGGATTCCTTTTGCTAAAGCATTCTACATAGCTGCCCAACTAAAATGGGTGCAGTATTTCTTCCCGATTTTGAATTCTGAATATTACGATATTTTTGTTTTATCTTTTTTATATTCTTATATACACAGGCTGTTATATAAGTAACACATGAAAGCATTCTAACTGTAAAGAAGTCACATAAAACCTAAGTATATATAATTAAAAATAAAGGTGCTATATGCTGGTCTTTCAAATTTCACAGCATTCCTTATGCATTTGGAAGGGAGTATATTTCCAGCCATTTATGTATTCATTTTCATACATATATTTATGCATTTTGATTTGAAAAGAATAAGCCAATAGGCAGCTAAAAACCAGGGAAACCCAAACTAACAGACTCTCCTTTCTACAACCTCAATGTAATGTTACAGGAATTTATGAATAAGAGAACATACCTACAACCACAGGTAAACTTTCCCTTGCTGGGCTTCTAGACTTACCGCGATTTCAACTTATGACATGGTGATGAAATCAGTAGTATTTGTATTCTGACTAAAGACTGGAGGGATTGCTTCCACTGTGTGGCTTAATTATATTTGTCTCAAGAGGAATTTGTTCAGAAACAACAATGAACGTTCAATGTAGAATTGGGTTTTTATTTTTTAATACATTTTCCAGAGATAATCTATTGCTATTAGTTACATCACATAGGCTTTGATGTGTAAACCTAAAAGTTTCTAAGAGATTTTCATTATGTCATCATACTAATTTTTGAACTTTATGGATATTTGACATAATAATCTTCCTTAAGCTCCTCAATGGGCAGTGACGGCTCAGGACTTTGTGATACCAATAGGCCCAGTAGAGTACACAGAGTAGGCTCCATAAACCGCACAGAGAGCATTCACTTCATTCATGATCAATGATTAAATTGTTAGCAGCATAAATGGGCTTGATGAGAGAAATTCTAAATTTCCAATGGAATTAATGAAAATAATTGATCAAAAATGTGAAAGTTGTTTTTTTTTTTACTGTCTTCAAAAACACAAACAAAAGAACTTTTCTTTTTCAAGGTTCCCCATTGCAAGGAGAAGGCAGTTTCATTTTATTTTATTTTTTTCCTGCTTTATTGAAGTTTAATTGAAAAAATCTACACTAATAAAAAAGAAACATGCAAATTGGTGTCACTCCACTACACCCACCAGCCATTCAGAGTGACTATGCAAATTAACCCAACAAAGATGGCAGTTAATTTGCATAAGCAGGTGCAGAGCGAAGACTGAAGGCTCTGACCAGAGTGAAGACTGAAGACTGAAGACTGAAGACTGTGGCCGCAGCGGAGAAGCCAAGCCTCGCTGCGGCTGGAGGGGAGAAGCCTAGCTTCTCCGCTGCAGCTGGACCAAAGGCCTGCGTCCCGGGTGCCTGAGGAAAACCGGTGCCAGCAGCCAGGGGAAGGAAGGCCTATTGCGCGAATCTTTGTGCAACAAGCTTCTAGTTATATATATTCAAAGTATACAACATGATTATTTGATATATGTATACATTGTAAAATGATTACCACAATCAGTTTAATGACCACATCCATCACCTTACATAGTTATTTTTGTGTGTGTATGATATGCAGGCTTAGGATCTACTCTTTTGTTCCTTTTAATTTATCTTTATTGTTGAAAGTATAGATGTCTTCTCCCTCCCCCCCCATTGACCCCCCCTCCACTCCTGTTCCCTCCCTAGGAGGATCTGCTCTTTTTAGCAAATTTCAATGAAATACAGTATTAATTATAGTCACTATACTGTACATTAGATTCTCAGAACTGATTAATCTTATAACTGAAGGTTTAAACCCTTTGATCAGCATCTCACTATTTCCCTGACTTCTCAGCCCATTCTACTCTGTTTTTATAAATTCAATTTTTTATATTATAATTATAAGTGAGATTATATGTTTTTATGTGACTGGTTACTTTACTTAGTATAATGACCTCCAGATTCATCCATGTTGTCACTTATGGCTGGAGTTCCTTTTTATGACTGAATAATATTCCTTTTTTGACATTGGTCTTGGCAATAATTTTTGGATATGACATCGAAAGCACAAGCAACAAAAGCAAAAATAAACAAGTGGGATTACACCAAACAAGAATATTTCTACACAATAAAGAATATGAACAACAAAAGGAAAAGGCAACTTGTAGAATGGGAGACAATATTTGCAAACCATGTATCTAGTAAGAGGATAATGTGCAAAATATATAACTCATGCACTTCAATAGCAAAAAACAAATAACCCAATCAAATAATGGGCAGAGAACCTGAATAGATATTTTTCCAAATAAGACATACAAATGGACAACAGGTAGGTGAAAAGATGCTCAACATCACTAATCATCAGACACATCCGAATCAAAACTACTTTGACATCACCTCACATTTGTTAGGAAAGCTATTAACAACAGCAACAAAAGAAAGACAAGAGATAATAAGTACTGGCAAGGATGTGAAGGAAGGGAATCCTTGTACATTGTTAGTAAGAATATAAACTGGTATAGCCATTATAGAAAACAGCTTGTAGGTTCCTCAGAAAATTGAACTAGAACTCCCATAGGACCCAGCAATTCTACTTCCGGTTATATATCTAGAGGAAATAAAATCAGTATCTCAAATAAAGATCTCAAATAAATCTCAAAAATTAGAATTGTAATACAAATAAATAATACAAGAATTAATAAATAGTAATACAAAAATAAACTGTTTTGTATACTCACAACTGTAAACCTACTTTTGCCCACCCCTGTATTGTCCTGATTCTCAACTTAATACTGTGATTTGAGCAATAATTAAACTTTCTTTGTGTATTTATCTTCATCTATTTAGTGGTGATATAAATATTTCCTGCTTCATCAAGCTATCATAAAAATTAAAGGAATAAATAAATGTAAAGCATTTAGAATGCTACTCAACTTCATAACTATTAGCTTTATCAAGAACTGAGAATTTTGATCAAGAACTTATGTTACAGATCAGAAAAAGCTTGTCTACCTAGCACTAGCAGAGCCAAACACTAAATACCATGAATTACAGTGGAGAATTATTGCCTATTTTATTATGATTGGCACCATCCAGGAGAATGGGAAGCCAGTGCTCAAAAGCTCAAACTCCCGAATGGCAGGTAGGTTGCAGTTTACGTAGGGCAAAATCACAAGACACTGCGGGGTAGGGGTTCAGGGTCACATTGGGAGTTGATTGGTTAGAGGTGAGGTAAGACTAATGAATCATTTCTGGTCCTGAGGGCAGCTCTGAGTTTTTTTCAGTGTCCCTCTGCCTGGTCCCATGGGTGGGAGGGAGAGAGAGAGAGAGAGAGAGAGGGAGAGAGAGAATGAGAATTTCTATAGTTAGGATTTAAAATCAAATCAAATCAAAATCATAATGGACCCTCGGTTTCACTTAGAAATTTTTATTATCACGAATTTAGAAGAACTGGTGCTTATCTACTATACTTATTTGTATCTGTTTTGGAAGATAGAGGAGTCTCTTTTTCCATGAACTGGAAGTAGATTTTCAGGGGAAAACAAACCTGATTATCTGTAATATGCTAGATCACTTTGGTAGCTGTTTTACCATAATTATTTGTTTTAACCCTCCTAATTTTTCTCTGAGACAAGGATATTCACAATTTTGCTTAAAAAGAATGAAATATGACCTTATTTAAGATCATACATTAAGGGAATGAATAATAGCATATCAATGCACAATCAAAACATTTGTATTTGCAGTTTTTCCTATATCCATTTAATTGTCTGTCTCTCCTGACTGCTTATGATTATGATTTAATTCATTGCTTAAAGAAAATTCATTAAAGAGAAATTGCATAGTAATTGTTTGTTGAATTATTTATTTAATTCTGTCTGAAGAACAGAGATACAATGGCCAGAGAGCAAAAATTTCTGATGCTGGGGGCTAATTCCAGCAGGTCATAAATGCAAGAAGTTCATGAAAAGGTTGGTGGGCCTTGAGGCTTCAGCAGGGCTGAAGATACATATTGCCTGCTGGGATAGCTGAAAGCATTTCCCCAAACCTAAAGATTTGCATCTATTATTGCCTGCTGCCTGACAGCCGAAGGCAGTTCCCCCAACTTGACAATGCCTACTGTATACCAAACCTTACCTTTGATATGTATATCTGCTTTGCTTTAGGACAATTTGTGTTAATAAAAAGCTAGGGGTCCAGAGATTCAGAGAACTTGGTTACTGAAGCTAGGTCTCCTCTGGCTCCCCAAAATGCCTTCCACATTTATGTTTCATGTCCAGTCTCTTTATTAATTTACTGCAGCACTTCTCCAGATTCCTGAACCCTCTAGATGCAGAGAAACACCCAGTATCCTGGGTGTTCACATTTCAAATACATGATAACATTTAAGATGCAGAAAAAAATGTAAGTTTTCTCACATTATGTCAGAATTTTAGGAATTTTATATAATTTTTAGAACATTTATACTAATAAAACAAATATAACCAAAGGTTTAGCATAATTTATTTAACAATGTTCCCCATGTAATTTAACATACCAATTAAGTCTCATTAGTTTAATATTTCTCTTTTATAAAGAAAGAGAAAGAGAAAAGGAGAGATTCTTTGAAATGCCCCCCACCTTTTTTTTTTTTTTTTTAATCTCAAAGTTTTAAAAAAATCTTAAAGGCAA
>NW_005356841.1:39479-40658 GCF_000412655.1 Myotis brandtii | reverse complement strand
AGAGTTGGACTATTCTAGAGAAGTAATTGGGTATCTACACCGTGAACTGTATTTTAAAAGACCTTTTTTTCTTCTTTTTTTTTTTTTAACGGGAGTGATATTCATTTAAGAACAGATAATGCAGAAATAACGAAATAACTCCATTGAAATTTTACCTTATCTTCGGGAATTTTCATGACTTTGAAAGATCTTATAAAACTTTCATTTATTTGTTTGGCTCATTTTTTTGGTTACTCAGTTTTATATCCCACATATGAGTGAAATTACATATGGAATATAAAACTGAAAAAGTTAATTAAATTGATTTTTTTCTGTCTGATTTATTTATTTAGCACCATATTCTCAAGTTTCATCCATGGTTGCAAATGGCAGTATTTCATCTTTTCTTATGGCTGAGTAATATTTCACTGTATATATGTAACATGTCTTCTTTATCCAATCATCTATCAAAGGACAATTCGGTTGTTTCCATGTCTTGGCCACCATAAATAGTGTACACAGACAACAGTATGATGGTTACAGACAGAAGGGGGTTGGGGAGTAGTAAAGGGCATCCGATATATGGTGATGGAAGAAGATCTGACTTTGAGTGGTGTGCACACAATGCAGTATACAACAATGTGTCATAGAATTGTACACTTGAAACCTACATAATTTTATTAGCCAACTAGAGGCCCAGTGCATGAAATTCATGCACTCAGGGTGTCCTTCAGGCTGGCTTGTGCCCTCTTGCAGTCTGGGGCCTAAGCTGTCAGTTGGACAACCTTAGCACTGCCATGGAGGCAGGAGAGGCTCCCACCACCGCTGCTGTGCTCACCAGCTGTGAGCCTGGCTGCTGGCTGAGTGGCGCTCACCCTGTGGGAGTGCATTGACCACCAGGGGGCAGCTGCTGGTGGTCAGTGCGCATCATAGTAACTGGTCATTCTGCCATCGGGCCAAAACCAGCTCTCTGACATCCCCCGAGGGGTCCCAGATTGCGAGAGGGAACAGGCCAGGCTGAGGGACCCCACCGCTGCACTATCAGGGCCAGGGAGGACATGGGAGATTGGCCAGCCAGGGAGGGACCGGGGAAGGCTCCAGGGCGTGTCCAGCCCGTCTCGCTCAGTCCCGATCAGTCGGATCCCAACAGCAAGCTAACCAGTTGGAGCTTCTGCCCCCTGGTGGTCAGTGCACGTCATA
>NW_005356841.1:22243-38334 GCF_000412655.1 Myotis brandtii | reverse complement strand
TCATGTTCGCTTCAGCTGTGTAGCTGCCGGCCGCCATCTTGGTTGGCAGTTAATTTGCATATCCTGCTGATTAGCCAATGGAAAGGGTAGCAAAGTTATGGTTAATTACCATGTTTGTCTATTATTAGATAGGATGTTATCCCAATTAATGTAATTTAAAAAACCTTATAGTAAAAAAATTTAAAAATAAAACCCTGATACATTATTTAGTAATGCATCATTTTCCCCTGGATTTTCCTTGTGCAATACTACAAATATTTTATTTAGTATGATATATAGTTACTTATTTGATACAGGTATGAAATAAAATACACTTGATCTTAGCCAAAAGGCCGAGAAGCGATTTTTTTTTTAATATTTTATTGATCTTTTACAGTGAGGAATGGAGAGGGACAGACAGTTAGAAACATCAGTGAGAGAGAAACATCGATCAGCTGCCTCCTGCACACTCCCCACTGGGTATGTGCCCGCAACCAAGGTACATGCCCTTGACCGGAATCAAACCTGGGACCCTTGAGTCCGCAGGCCAAAGCTCTATCCACTGAGCCAAATCAGTCAGGGCGAAATAAAATAAATCAAATATATGTTATGCCATAAATTTTCCTGGGAAATGATTAGAGATTTGTTTTACTTATTTTACTTATTTTAAACGTATATGTATCCAATAGATGACTTAAAAATATTTAAATCATTATACCATTGTTATTTAGTTTGCTTGGAAAATAAGGATTAAGGAATTTCCCTTAATTTCTACAAATGTAGAAAGCTTCTCTTTATCTTTTCCAGAAAGAAGTAAAATAAGGAAGTGATAAGTTTACCATTGAACTATTTATTATATCTCCTTTTCATGTACAGTTTAACTTTAATCTCCTGGGGCCTTTTCAAGGCATTTTGTCTCCAAAATATTTCATTAGATTTTTGGGGAATCACTCCCACAGTGCTAATTTATAACTGTTTTAAGTTTTTATATATTTGTAAGAGTTGTTTCTATCACAAATAGATTATAATAAATTAAAGGGAGTAATTTTCACAGTTTTGTTAGCTCTTTACAAAACATTTCAAAGAATGATATGTTTCTATTACTAAATTAAAATAGCCTTAGAAATTCCAAGGATAAAAATTTCCAGGACACACAATGCAATATACCAATCATGTTTCATAGCAATATATACTTGAAGCTTATCCTATATAATAAAAGGCCAGCAATCATAACTGCATAAGGACTGGAATGACTGATCGACAAGTCGCTATGAGGTGCATTGACCACCTCTCGGTCCCTCCCCCCAGCCCGCAGGCTCTGATCACTGGATGGCCAACGGGGAACCATGGGGAACCAGGGTGGGTGGCAGTGAGGTGGGACTGGGGACTGGCGAGGAAGTAGAATGCTGACCTCTTGGTCCCTACCCCAGCCCGCAGGCTCAGATTGATTGCCTGGCCAAAGGGGAACCGGGGTGGGTGGAGGTGGCAGGGTGGGACTGGGACTGGTGAGTGGGCAGAAGATGGCCTTGATCGCAGGCTAGGCCTTAGTACCTCACCCATGCACGATTTCATGCACTATGTCTCTAGTTTATATAATAAAAATCTAAGTGACCATTATGGTGGAACAACCAGAATGACTGGTCGCTATGATGCACAGTGACTACCAGGGGGCAAACGCTTAATGCAGAAGCTGCCCCCTGGTGGTCAGTGCACTCCCACAGGGGGAGCATTGCTCAGCCAGAAGCCAGGCTCACCTCTGGGGAGCGCAGCGGCGATGGCTGGAGCCTCTCTTGCCTCCACGGTAGTGGTAAGGAGCAGTGAGCAGGCGGGCAGTAAGGAGCAGGGGTCCTGGACTGCAAGAGGGATGTCCAACTGCCTGCAGGGAGTGGGCCTAAGCCAGCAGTCGGACATTCCCCAAGGGGTCCCGGACTGCAAGAGGGTGCAGACCGGGCTGAGGGACTCCCCTCACCCCCAGTGTATAAACTTCATGCACTGGGCCTCTAGTATAATCATATTAACCAATGTCACCCCTATAAATTTAATTTATAAAATTATTATATTATAAAAAATTCCAGAGATTTAAAAAGAAAGCAAAATAGCTAACTTGTTTATAATACGAATCATGTTAGATAATATAAGGTACTGCTTCTATGGAACAATATAAGTATCTTGGTACTGTTTTCAATGTTCTCAGAGTAAAAATAAACCAATAGCCAAACTATTTAAGGTATAAGACAACAATAAAACACATGCCAGTTACCAGTTTAACTTGTGTTTAATAATTTAAAAATATTATTCTTAAAACATATATTTTAAAATAATAAAAAATTATAAATTAATTAAAAATGAAATTCAAAACCATTTGTCTTAAGGGCATGGTATAAATTTCTCTTATCAATACTGGATACAAATATACATCACAAATAATACAAAACTCTTATAAAGAAAATTAAACCTATATTCCTCAGAAAGTTTTGGCATATTCGTATTTGTAATCCCAAGGGACTTGACCCATGTGCACAATAGACTTACCACAAAATATCTAATATTGAGAAACACATATTGAATTTTAGTCATTATGACTTAAATAAAATATACAGTCCCATTAAAATTTTATATTCTCCCTTATGAAATAAAAAATAGTTGTCCAATTAACAGTACCAAGTAGTTCCTTCTAATGTCCCAGGGATCATTTCCCCAAGGCCAGTCACACTTTTAAATATTATTACTAAATATATATCAACATTTAGTATCAGGGCAAAGCAGATTAGTCTGCCTAAGGTATTTGCTTAATTCTGAAGATTTGAGATAATCTATAGATCAAAGAACAATTCTTACAAAATATTACTTATCTTTTAAAAATCATTAATCTTCTAATTAAAGAAGAATTATGGGGTTTTATTTGGTAAGATATATCCATATACCAGTATTTCTTTCTGTTTTTTTTAAATAGTTTTATCTGTGCAACTGTGTATAATAAGAACAATTTAAGAAAAATAAATATGAAAACTTGTTTAATTATGGGAAAAGGTTCAAATTTATGCTTTATTAAAATAAAAAAATTATGAGGTTCTTCTCTCTAGAAAGCATTAGACTGCTGAAGAAAAGTGTATCAGAAAAACAATAGTTGTGATTTAAGAAATGCTTTGGATTATAAACATATACTAGTAGAGTATTTTCAATTCAGATATTGGTGTTATTTGCTCTCCAATTTTCACTAACTTATATTTATGGTTGTTAGAGTGATGTTTCAATTAGAGAAAGTTAGAGATGATCTTAACTTCACATTGTATTCCAAATACTGGTGATGTAATTGGATTGACCCATAATCATTCTTATGAGAAAACATATACTTGCAATAAAGCTAGCTGGAATGAGAGATAAAGTCTATTTTCTCAGAAAATGTTGAAGTTGACCTGTTTAATGGGAAGGAAAAAAATTATTTGGCCTTATTAGGACATAGCCAACTAAATTAGGGCTTAAGTAAATATCATTAAATTATTAAAATTCTATGCAATGTGTAAATTTGTACATTATCTAGAGCTATGTAGTATTCATACAACTCAACCACAGTCTGCAAAGTTTTTTAAAAAAACACATCAGTATAATCTGTGGTAGTTATTGCAACATCATTGCTGATGAATCCCTTTATTTATATGGATATATGTAAAGTAATCAGTAGGTTTTTTTAGGATATAGAAAGACTGAGAAGGATATTTGGAGGCATAATTTGTGAAACTATAAACCTCTAGTTTTTCCAAATTTTATTTAATTAAATGTACTCAGACAAGGTAGAAAATGTGCAATACTACTTATCAGGAAACTGACAATTTCCTTGGATAGCCTTATTATATTTCACATTGAAGACTATGGATGGCACTATAGACCTTGGTCACTTCAGGAAGGACCGACCAGCCATGCCTTTATGCCACATCAGTATCAGAACTCTGAGAAGCAGTGGTGGTTGGAGCATTTTAGGGATACACTAAAAATTGTTAGCCTGAAATATGTTCTTGATACCTTCATCAACTCTCATATTCTTTTTTTTCCCCTCAAGATAAATGATGGATTATTTTTAGAGCCATAACAAGATTAGAATTGTTGTAAAGTGTTTGTAGGCATGATAATGCATACAAATCATTTTATAAGTTTTGCTAAATATACCAGGAATAAGAATGTTGTTGCTATTACTGATGATGAGAATGGTACTGAAGCAGGTTTTGCGATTGTGGTGAGAGGGTAATGGTCACAATCACTAAAACATCAGTTACCCTAGAGTCGGAGACTTCTAAAGACATGATAACTTGGGATCACCAGAGTGTCCTTTTGCTATTGAGGACATTGGTTTGAGAACTTCTAGTAAACAAAATAAACAGGTGAGATATTACCAAAGAGCATATTTTTAAGAGTAGGATTAAAATATGGGTCACTTGTTTCAATATGGATCTATAGGCTGTGAGTTGCTAATTTTTTACTTTCATAGGGTAAATCTATTTCAAAAATAATTTTGACTATAAAAGTTTCTGAATTAAGTTTGAAAAATGTATTATAAAATAATCCATTGATCCAATATTTACCTAACCCCCACATTTGAAAAAATGAAACATCATTCACCTCAGCTACAGTGTAGCATTATGAATAATTATTTTTTCCATATAGGTTTCTGTGATTGCTAATGTTTGATATGCTATTGCTAAGTAAGACTTGTACAGAAAATATTTGTATAATTCTACTTTTATTTAAAATTAATTTAAATAAGGTCTAGTATTTGAGTTTATAGTAGTTGAATTAGTGCTTTTTGACTGGATTTTTACTGGGTGTACAATAAAAACTGACTGGCCTCCACTTCTGACCATGCAGCTGAGACAACTGAGTCTGTTGAGAGTTCAGCAAACTACTGCATAATAATGCTGACTTGGTATCCATTTTGTGTAGCCAAGTGGCCTGCAGGCAGGGATGAGGGGACTTGCACTTAGATTAGCCCCTCCCTTGAGAACATGCACTAGATAACAGCCTGTAAATGTTAAGTTTCTGACATGACTTCCTCAACTGCCCTTGTGCAAAACGGTCTCCCTTGCTTCCTAGGGTCTTCCCCTTGTGTACCCTTTATATAAACCCTGGGGAGCACATAAAAACTGCTCTTTTTGCTTAGAATTGACCAATCTAGCTTTAGCCAGGGAACTCGAAATTACCTCACCCTGGGACCTTAATAAAGGCATGTGCCCCAGCTATTGTCCCACACCCTGCCTTGACTTCCCCGTTTAGCCCCTTGAGGTGTTCCATGTAGCTCCTCCAGGACCTGTGCATAATAAGTTCTATCTCAGTTTCTCTTGTGGTCTTTTGTTGAACCATGGTTTACCATCCTACACTCTTGGGCTCTAACTAATACATGTTAATTTAACAGTCACAACACAGTGGGAAGCAGAACTATTTTGATGGGTGGAAATTGAGATGAGTATTAGAAGGAAGACTTCTCTTTTTTTGGTCATATTTGTTCAAAGTTGTTCTTTTTAAAGCCCAACTCAAATGATATGACCATATGCATAATAAGAAATGGGCAACTTATGGTCAAATTATGGTTCAAGAGACAATATCAAAAATCCCATAAATTATCAGGCTAATGAAGACAAAAAAAGCACCAAAATCATTATATATGTCTACTTGTTTGCTTCTCTTTACTTACTGTTTCTCTCATATGTACATATATGTGTGTGCATGTTTATGTATATATGTATGTATATAGTGGATGATGGTATTAAGTATAACCCATTCAATAAAAACTTTTAACTCATATAATCAAGCATTAGAAAAGTCAAACCATCCCATAATTTATCTTTTTGCACCCTGGATTTATCTTTAATATAATATTTTAAAATAAAATAATGTAATAAAATTAGTAGATGATTCTATTTTGATTATTTTCTAACTATTTCTACTTAATTCTGAAAAATAGCATGGCTCTGATGAAGAATATGCACTGTAGACCATGACCCCTGTTGAGAGAAAAACTCATGTAGGTGATAAGCAATTAGTAGAACTCATGCAAAGTATTTCTTTTTCAGTGATTTTTATCTTATTGTAAACATTCTCTCTGCTTCAAAGAAATAGAATGGTAAGGCAACTGAAAACAGAGATATATGTATGGACTTTATTGATATTTTTGAAATTATATCTACATATCTTTTGGTGCATATACTTTGATTCTTAGAGAGAAACTAGTTTAAGACATGATTTGTGAAAATCACACCAGAGTCGCTGAATTTATTCTTCTTGGTTTTACAAACAACCCTGAGATGCAAATTTCTCTCTTTGTTTTGTTCCTGGTCATCTACACAGTCACTTTTTTGGGAAATTTCCTTATTGTCACAGTTACCAGTGTGGATCCTGCTCTTCGAACACCCATGTACTTCTTTCTTCGAAACCTATCACTTCTTGAAGTCTGTTTCACCTTGGTCATGATGCCGAAGATGCTGGTAGACCTGGTGTCCTCAAGGAAAATCATCTCTTTTGTAGGCTGTGGTACCCAGATGTACTTCTTCTTCTTCTTTGGTAGCTCTGAATGTTTCCTCCTTTCTATGATGGCTTATGATCGCTTTGTGGCCATCTGTAACCCTCTTCGTTATACAGTCATAATGAATAGGTCTTTATGCTTGTGGATGGCTGTAGGCTGTTGGATGTCTGGTGTTCCTGTCTCTATGCTACAGACAGCTTGGATGATGGCCCTTCCTTTTTGTGGGCCAAACACGATAGACCACTTTTTTTGTGATGGTCCCTCAGTGTTGAAACTAGTCACTCAGGATACAACCATATATGAAATGCAAGCACTTGCTTCCACACTACTATTTATTATGCTTCCATTTTCCCTCATTTTGGTCTCCTACATCCATATTATCTCAACCATCGTAAGGATGCCCTCAGCAACTGGTCGCCAGAAGGCATTCTCCACTTGTTTATCACATGTTATTGTGGTATCCCTTTTCTATGGAACAGCCAGCTTGACCTACCTACGGCCCAAATCCAACCAATCCCCGGAGAGCAAGAAATTAGTGTCATTGTCCTACACTGTCATCACTCCTATGTTAAACCCCATCATCTACAGCCTAAGGAACAATGAAGTGAAGGGGGCAGTTAAGAGGACATTCACTAGAAAAGTCTTGCGAAAGTTAAATTTGTTTTGAGTTATCTGAAGGTGTAGTGTTGTTTCTAAACAAAATAAGGGCAGCAGAACCCATAAACAAAAGCTTAAAAGGAGGGGAATATTTGCTGTTATTTTGTCAGTGCCACTATGATGGGTGGATCACCGTGCCCAGTCAGAGTCCCAGAAAGAAATAGATGGTAGTCTCAAATTGGGATAATTGAGATAATATTTATGAGGGGACAATTTATAAATTGGGGGACAGGTTTAGATAATTGTCACACAATTAATATGATGGAAATTCCATTTCTTGATCTCAAGGGGCAAGGTGAAGGAGTTTTAAGTGGAACCTGGATGATGTTAAAATTATAAGAAAAAGCCATCTACCAGGAGCTCTGTTCATTAGTAAAGGAAGACAATCATGCCAGCTTTATTCTACTTTCTCTTAAATCTATTGCTAGTGCCTGTTCTTGATCAAACCAAATCTGATACAAAAGGCAAGAATGTCTGTGAATGAATTATAAAAAGGCCAGCCTTCTGGGTCACAGATCAGGATGGAAAAAGTTATGAAGGGTAAATGAAAATAACCACCACAAACCACTATATATTTTGCAGCTAATATGGTGCAAAGGTCAATTATGTAATGTGTTGTAAGTGACTTTTAAAAGATGTATTGAAAGGTGAAGCTTTGTATTTGGCAAGAATTCATGGTGCAAATTCTTTATATGGTTGCTTGTTTAAATGAGGTTATTAATAAAATTACCTTAGTATTAATGTTTGGTGACATGATTCTAGGCCTCTTTGATCATTGGCTAAATCAGCTATTAGTTTATATTCATTAGCTCTTACTTCTTAGAATTTAAACAACAAACATTTTCTTGACACTATAGGAAAAGCAATAGAGTAATGATAGTAACCAACATGTTTTATGGAGGCACTGTCTTTAAAAAATACCTTTGTAATGACTCAAGAGATAGATCTTATTATACATTTATTTTTCATAAAAGACAAATTATGATCAGAATGTTTAAGTAACTTGACAAGGCAAAGAGTTGAGAGGTGACCACAAGAGTTTGAATTTAGGCCCTAATGAATTTGAAATCCAATATTTTAACCTCTTAAAAATATCTAGTCATATTTTCATTATGGTAAAGCACCACTTATATGGGAATTTGGTCTTTAAGGCCTTAAAGGACCTTAAAACAACAGAAAAGACAAAATGAGATTGAATCAAGTTTAATTTTGGAAAATCTTATTTTTAGTAACATAGGATATATTGGCTTGAATATGCAACTTACATATAACTAGAGGCCCAGTGCATGAATTTGTGCATGGATAGGGTCCGGCTGGCCCGCTCTGATGAAGGCCCATCGGGGGTAGGGCCGGCTGAGGGGAGGAGCTGTGGGAGGGCTCCAGGGCATGTCCAGCCCATCTTGCTCAGTCCTAATCACCTGGACCCCAGCAGCAAACTAACCTACCGGTCAGAGCGTCTGCTCCCTAGTGGTCAGTGCACATCATAGTGACTGGTCAACTGTCTGCCCCCTGGTGATCAGTGCACATCATAGTGAGCGGTTGAGCAGCCTTAGCATATCATTAGCATATTATACTTTGATTGGTTGAATGGATGACCGGACAACTGTACACAGCATATTAGGTTTTTATTATATAGGACTATAGGCCTATGCACAAAAATTCATGCAAGAGTAGGCCTTCCTTCCCTCGGTTGCAGGCACTGGCTTCCCTCCATCACCCGGGACCTGTGCTGCCAGCACTGGCTTTCCTCCGGGACCCGGAACCCAGGCTGCTTCCCTCCTCCAGCCACTGTCAGGCACCCGGTACTTGGGCTGGCTTCCCTCTGGCCCCAGCTTCATCAGGAAGGACGTCCAGAATGATGTCCAGAAGACGTCCAGTCTAATTAGCATATTACCCTTTTGTTATTATAGATGACTAGAGACCCAGTGCATGAAAATTCATGCACTGGAGGGGGGTCCCTCAGCCCGGCCTGCCCCCTCTCACAGTCTGGGAGCCCTTAGGGGCAGGAGGCGACCCAGTGATCAGGGCAAAGCAATGCCCCATTACACCTCTGCGACTGCCACTGCTGGCAGCGAAAGCCTTGGCTGGCCCTGGTTACCTAAGCCTCGGGCAGCCCTGGGCAGCTGGGAAGCTGGCATCTGAAGCTTGCCTGTGCTTCAGGTCGGCCCTGGGTGGCTGGGCAGCTGCTATCCGAGGCTTGCATGTGCCTTGGGCCAGCCCTGAGCAGCTGGGCAGCTGCCATCCAAGGCTTGCCTGCACCTCAGGCCAGCCCTGGGTGGCTAAGGGGCTGAGAGGCCTGGGGAACTTCAGAGGCAGGCATGTGGAGCAGCTGGGCCCACCTGGGGTTGGGCCCAGCCTTGCCATGCGCCTGCCACCCCAGTGGGGCTGAGAGGACTTGGCACCACCATCTTGTGGCTGTGGGCACCGCCATCTTTGAGGGTGTGACAGTCAATTAGCATATTCCCTCCTTATTGGCTGTGGTGCCTCCATCTTTGCGATGGCATGAGGGTCAATTACAATATTCCCTCTTTATTAGATAGGATATCTGTTATAAGTTTTCATTAGCCAATGTTTATCTTAATTGTACAGATTTTATTTAAATCATAACCACCCTCCAACATTGTTTGTCAATTTTCAGGAAAATTTTAAAAGAATCACAAAAGAATCACAGCATGACTATTTTAATTTAATTATGATTTCTTAAGGTTTATATCCATTGATTAGAATTTGGGATTAAACTATGTGTTTCTATAAATATTTTTATAATGGCCATTTATTAATTAATGTTTTAAAATTAAATTTATTGGGGTGACTGGTTAATAAAATCATATAGGTTTCACATGTACTTTTCTATGATACATGAGCTGTATATTGTATTGTGTGCCCTCCACCCAAAGTCAAATCATCATCTGTCACCATATATTTGTCCCTATTCCCACTTCTTTCTACTTCCAGGCAGATTAAAATTATAGCACCTGTCTCTCTGGTACTTCAGTTAGTCTATGAAATATCACTTCACATTATATCTAATAGAATGACTATCATTGGTCTCTGAATTCTGAACCCCAGTAGTGCAATAAAGCTGTTTTTGTAAATTAGGTCTTAACAAAGTAACACAGCTTCTTAAATACAGTACAACTTATTTCTTAAGAGAGCTTCTACTTGAAATGCTCTAGTTAGGTAAGCTGAATAATAAATAAGATATAAAAATATGACCTCTATTTTGTTGACTAGTCACTAAATTACAGGCACTGGTAGGTGTTTTATATATGTAATTCTGAGAACTACAGTATAATATATAATTATTATTAGCATTATGCAAAGGAGCAAAATACTTAATTTTCATTACTTCAATTGAGGAGTAATTATGTAATGATTAGTAAAGGATTTCTAGTAGTATTGATTAGAAGCAATGATTAATAATAGAGGAGAAAAATAATACATGAAAATAGATCAAGAAAAATGGAGAAATGAACAAAATTAATATTCTTCCTAATATATGCTTAAGTTGGAATCTTAAAGAAAACAAACAGTTTATCCTAGAAATGTTAGGTATAAGTACCTATAATTGAATATGGAAGTGTTAAATAATAATGTAAAAGGAATATGGATAGGAGAGAACCAAGATGGCAGTATAGGTAAATGCCTGTACTCACTGCCTCCCACAGCCACATCAGAATTACAAATAAAATACAGACCAGCCGAAACCGGTTTGGCTCAGTGGATAGAGCATCGGCCTTCAGACTGAAAGGTCCCAGGTTCGATTCCGGTCAAAGGCATGTACCTGGGTTGCGGGCACATCCCCAGTAGGAGATGTGCAGGAGGCAGCTGATCGATGTTTCTCTCTCATCGATGTTTCTAGCTCTCTATCTCTCTCCCTTCCTCTCTGTAAAAAATCAATAAAATATATTAAAAAAAAATACAGAACAACCTTCATACAGAACCACCTGAAAGCTGAATGAATGGAAGTCCTACAACTAGAGAAGTAAAGAAGAAAGCACAGTGAGACTAGTAGGAGGGGAGGGAGGCTGGACCACTACCCATGTGTGCCACTTTTTTAATCAGGAGGGAGATCTCTGAAGAGGCCCCCTGTGAGGAGCAAGGGGACCCAGTCCAACATCAGACCCCCAGCCCAGGGTCCCAGAGCTTGGAAAAGAAGATCCTGCAACTATGAGCTATAAAAAACAGTGGGAATTGAGGCTTGTTGACATGTAGGCTGCTGGAGACCCAGCTGTTTTTTTAAAAAGACAGGTGCAAGACTGAACTTACAAGGTCCTGCTTCCCCTGGGCTCTAGCACCAGGGTGAGTTTCTGGGGGACACAGACACACATGAGGAGGAACTGGATTGTCTGGCATTGGGGCAGGAACTTGGGGGCAGCTTCCTCCCAAAAAGAGGTGCTTGTAGGGGTCATTGTTCCTATGCCAAGACCTCCCGGGTTGCAGGGCTGATGGGCAGCCAGTGTGCAGTGGCTTTTGCATATGAATGGCTTGTCCTTGCTCAGCATTCAGACTTTGCTAAAATCTCTCAAACAAGCTGCAGCTGGGTCAGAGAGCCCCAAACCTATCAATAAAAGGCCAAGTCCCAGTACCAGCATCAGCCTGCCTTGCTTCACAGCTGGGCCTTGTCTGGGCACTTCCAAACCTGATACAAATAGGAGGAATCTACAGATATCTCTGTATCTCCTGCTGGGTGACTCCAGGTAGTGGCTGACTTTGTACCTTGCTGGAGATCGAAGAGCCAGTGCACCCGGTGGTCAGCTTCAGACTGTGAATGCCGCATCCATTTGCGGCTAGGGGTCAGGATCTGAAGAAGGGGCTGTGCACAAATGAATACACTAGACAAGAAATATGAATTTAGAAGGCATAGGGGGCCAGGTGGAAAACTTCCCTCTAGTGGAGAAGCACTCTCAAAACTCAGTCTGGTCTGCTTTTTATTCACTTGAATACAACATTTTCCCTTTAGAAATGCAAAAAGGCATATCAAAGGTAAAATTTGGTAACAGTAAAAGGATTATCAGGTTAAGAAATTGCCTTGAGCCATTTGGCCAACAGCAGGGCAATATGCTGATTTTCAGCCCTGCTGAATATCGCATTAATATGCTAACTACTATTGGTCTTAGCCTCTGACATTTTCCCGTTTTTGTTTTCTTAATAAATTTAGAAAGGTGTATGCCATTTGCAGTGCTTGAGTCCTTTTAAGACTTTTCATTCTGCATCTGCAGACTAGACTTAAACATACAGGAATAAGAATGAGACAGATAATAGTGGTTATGCTAAAAAGCAAATGTAGAGAGATTCAATGAAAAGGATTGAGTTCTTTCATGTCCTTTTTAAAAATTGTTGTCAGGAATTTGTCTGTAGTAGGTTTCTTTTTGTGCTGTCTGTTCTTTATGGGTCCCCTTCCCAATCACTGTCCCTTGAGACATGACAGCAATGATATTTGAGTTCTGGATGGTGGACAAACGGTGGACAATGACAATGCAGGTCCGACTTTCTTTGGCTTTGTCCAGGGCAACGTGCACCATCACACAACTGGTGACTGCTAGCATGGCAAGACTTCTTTACCATCTTCCAGGTCATTTCTAGACTGTTTCTCCTCTGTCTTGTTCTTCTCCCATTCCTTATCTTCAGCGTGTTGTTTAGGGCTACTGCTATCTGTGGCAGGAGTAGTCGATTGTCTGTAGCCACAGGTACAGGGTGAGGCCTTGCAGGAATCCACACAGGCTTGGAGGAGTTTTCTGAAAATACACAAGCATTCCTTGACCAAAGGTTAATAAAGGGACCCTTCCATAATCCAGACTTGGGATCTTTCCATTTAACCAGACCATTTCCTTTGGCTTATTATGACACCGGTGTAATTGCATGGGTGTCTTGCCATCAGCATTACAAGTGAAAAAATTTAAATTAATTAAGGCTTGATGGAGTTTACTTAGAGGAGATTTCTCCACTATTCCCCCTTTTTGTTTTGCAAGTTGGGTTTTTAGCCACTGATGCTGGCGTTCCATAATTGCCTGTCCTTGGGAATTGTATGTATTCCACAATGTGCTGAATTTTCCACTTTTTACAAAATTGCTGGAAATCACACCTGCTTAAATAGTATAAATAGACTTTGGTTACTGAGTCATTTTAACTGAGTAGTTGCAATCCTGTTTACCAGGCCAGCATCATAGGCAGATCAGAAATAATATTAAGAGGCTTTTGGAAATTCTGCAATGCAGCCTTGATGGCTTCTATTTTAATTCGTTTCACAGAAGTGTGACTAGTTTGTATGACTTGATCTGAATTCATTGCATGATAAGCAGCTTTACCATTAGATGAATTATCAGTAAAAACAGTTAATGCTCCAGGAATAGGTCCCTGCCTAGTATTTTTTGATATAATAATAGGGGTGTAATATAAAAACTGCAACAATTTGTTTTTTAGTAGGTGACAACTAAGTTTTCCTGCATATTCACTTATTTCAATTTGCCAATTAAAACCAGTCTGAAATAAGGTTTATTTTCTAACTTCATTTGTCCTTGGGTGTGGATAATAAATGGCACTAATTGGATTTCTGCTATCAGTCTTTTTGAGTATATTGACTTAAGCTTTGTTTAGGGAGGCAAAATGCAAATTATTTACTTTGATGTGTCCTTGGTTTAGGGAAAATAGGATTTACCAGATGGCCCCAAACTGCTTGGCATTTATATATATACTAGAGGCCTGTTGCACGAAGAGATTCGTGCAATAAGCCTTCCCTTCCCTTGATGGGAGGCTGGACGAGTACCCATGTGTGCCACTTTTTTCATCAGGAGGGAGATCTTCTCTGAAGAGGCCCCCTGTGAGGAGCAAGGGGACCCAGTCCAACATCAGACCCCCAGCCCAGGGTCCCAGAGCTTGGAAAAGAAGATCCTGCAACTATGAGCTATAAAAAACAGTGGGAATTGAGGCTTGTTGACATGTAGGCTGCTGGAGACCCAGCTGTTCCTTTTAAAAGACAGGTGCAACTTACTGACTTTCAGTGGTTTTAATGTTAAAATATTATTTTATTTTATTTTCCTGATAAAAACAGGAGTACCCCGGGACCTGGGGGTCAACCTTGGAATGTGGCCCATCATTATTCAAGAACTGCCCATTATTATGGAAATACTAATCTTGTTGCCCAAACCTGGCCTGTATATTTTCCTTGTGTCATTTTTGCCATTTTTTAAAGAAAAACAGACCTGGGTTTATTCTATAGCATCGTGAAGAGATGGGGCTCAGACCAAGAGGCCACCCAAAATGGGGCAGGGGGTGCCTTCTCTTAAACTAGCCTTTTTCTCTTCATGGGTTCAGAAATCCCAGATGCATCCCTAAATTGTGAGAAATGTCTCATCTATTCAAATTTCAAATGACAGACTGGGAAATAAAAACATGGCAAACATGAGACTTTTAATAACACTCCTGGGAGTGGGCGTCCATTTTACAAGATCACTAAAAGACTAGTAAATTAATGGGCTGGGGCCTTTTTTAGTTACTTCCCTTTGTCTAAGGAATTTTCCTAGAACCTGTATTATCAGCCACGTATACCACTCATATTCTTTCTCCCCCACCCCCACATTCTGTTTGCTCTGGGGAAATTTTGTAATGGTCTGGCCATCTACTGTTTCTTTTCTATTAAATTAAATTAAAGGCATGCTTAACAAATTAACAATAAACACATTAAACCAAACAAAAAGGACAGATAAAACAACAATCAACAGACAAGCACCTGTAACACATAGACAAGACTTAATAAAGCAGAGTTCTTTTCATGGATCTTTCAGATATTTTATATTGCCTGGGACTTACAGGTAGAATGCAGCCTAGTTCTCAGCCTGTTGTTCACAGATTTATCATATTCTGCTCTCCATACCATTGACTGGCGTCTAAGGTTATTTTTTGCTAAAATCTGCCTGTCCCAAGTTGTCTTATGGTAATTTTCAGACAATGCATTAAAGAGCCCTTTTGTAAAAGGATTGTTAGCCCTATTTTATCTAGCTGTTGAGCCTTTCCACACTAGAGGCAGAGGATCTGGGGCCTTAGGTATTACAGACTTGTGATCCCCAATACGAATTGGGCATAATGCAGTTCAAACAAGAACCCACATATTTAAAGACAACAAGGGCACTTGTCTTCCTTGAGCCTGATTTAAGAAAGTACCTTTTGACACCTTAATTCCTTTATCCTTGAGCATGCAAGCTAAAAATTTACAATGATGTTTTTGCCTTTTTCTCAAATTCTTCCCCATTATAGCCTGACTGAAGTAAAAGACATTCCTCATCCACTTAAGGTTTGCGAATCCAAGCTGGGCCGGGCTTTGTGCATGAGAAATTTCCCCACCTTTTCGGTGAACCTCCCACCTTTCCAGTGAATTTCCTTTTTTCTTTGTTTTTTATTTTTATTTATTTATTGATTGATTAAGGTATTATATATGTGTACTTATCTCCCCATTGCCCCCCCCCTCACACCTCTCCACTCATGTCCTCACTCCCCCTGGTGTCTATGTCCATTGGTTATGCTTATATGCATGTATACATGTATACGAGTCTTTTGGTTGACCTCTACCTCTTACCCCCACCCTCCCCTACCTTGCCTCTGTGGTTTGAGCATCTGATTGATGCTTCTCTGTCTCTAGATCTGTTTCTGTTCATCAGTTTATGTTGTTCATTATAATCCGCAATGAGTGAGATCATATGATATTTATCTTTCTCTGACTGACTTATATCGCTTAGCATAATGCTCTCCAGGTCCATCCGTGCTGTTGTAAATGGTAGGAGTTCTGTCCCGTTTATAGCAGTGTAGCATTCCATTGTGTAGATGTACCACAGTTTTTTAATCCACTCATCTGCTGATGGGCACTTAGGCTGTTTCCAAATCTTAGCTATTGTAAATTGTGCTGCTATGAACATAGGGGTGCATATATCCTTTCTGATTGGTGTTTCTG
>NW_005356841.1:7811-22111 GCF_000412655.1 Myotis brandtii | reverse complement strand
CAGTCTGACAGGTGTGAGATGGTACCTCATTGTTGTTTTGATTTGCATCTCTCAGATGATTAGTGACTTTGAGCATGTTTTCATATGTCTCTTGTCCTTCAGTATGTCCTCTTTCGAAAAGTGTCAATTTAGGTCCTTTGCCCATTTTTTGATTGGATTGTTATCTTCCTTTTGTTAAGTTGTATAAGTTCCTGTAAATTTTGGAGATTAACCCCTTATCTGAAATAGCATTGGCAAATATGTTCTCCCATTCAGTGGGTTTTCTTGTTGTTTTGTTGATGGTTTCTTTTGCTGAGCAGAAGCTTTTTATTTTGATATAGTCCCATTTGTTTATTTTCTTCTTAGTTTCCATTGCCCTAGGACAGTGATGGCGAACCTATGACATGCGTGTCAGAGGTGACACGCGAACTCATTTTTTTGGTTGACTTTTCTTTGTTAAATGGCATTTAAATATATAAAATAAATACCAAAAATATAAATCTTTGTTTTACTATGGTTGCAAATATCAAAAAATTTCTATATGTGACACAGCATCAGAGTTAAGTTAGGGTTTTTCAAAATGCTGACATGCCATGCTCAAAAGGTTCACCCTCACTGCCCTAGGAGGTATATTGGTAAAGATATTATTACTATAAATGTCTGATATTTTGCTGCCTATGAAGTCTTCTAAGATTTTTACGGTTTCCCATCTTATATTTTAGTCCTTTAGCCATTTTGAGTTTGTTTTTGTGTATTGTGTAAGTTGGTGATCTATTTGCATTTTTTTTGCATGTATCTGACCAAATTTCCCAGCACCATTTATTGAAGAGACTGTCTTGACTTCATTGTAGGCTCTTGCCTCCTTTATCAAATATTAAGTGAGCATAATGGCTTGGGTCGATTTCTGGGTTCTCTGTTCTGTTCCCCTGGTCTATATGTCTATTCTTATTCCAGTACCAGGCAGTTTTGATAACCGTGGCTTTGTAATATAGCTTGATAGGTGGTATTATAATCCCTCCAACTTTGTTCTTCTTTCTCAGGATTGCTGTGGCTATTCAGGGTCTTTTTTTTATTCCTGATGAATTTTTGGAATTGTTCTAGGTCTTTTAAATATTCCATTGGTATTTTAATGGGGATTGCATTGAATCTGTAGATTGCTTTGAGTAGTATGAGCATTTTAATAATGTTGATTCTACTGGTCCATGAACATGGTATGTCCTTCCATTTGTTTATGTCTTCCTCTATCTCTTTTTCCAATGTCCTGTAGTTTTCTGAGTATAGGTCTTTTACTTCCTTAGTTGAATTTATTCCTAGATATCTTAATTTTTTTGGTGCAATGGTAAGTTTATGTTATTTTAAAAGGTAGAAAACCCTAAGCTAAAGTCTGCTTTACATTAGTCTTTTATAAAGACTAATAAAAAGAGAAAAAGATAAGATTAACAAAGAAGAATGAGTCGCCATATGGTGTAATATAATTTAATGTAAACTAAATACATTTTTAAAATTACAAATAGAGGACATAAATATTAAAATATAGTCTTTCTGTTTTTTTCCTTTGTATTTCTACATGACTTTATCAATGCAGTACACTATTCTTTTAAAAAGTCTGGATTAAGAGGAAACAAATTCAAAGATCTTAATTGAGTTCATGATATTTTGAGTAAAAATTAATCAATTAATTATTATAGGCTATTACTGATGACTAGCAAAATATTTGGTGTGGGTAGCAACAGACCTCAAAATAATAGGTATCTCATAGAGCCTTTCCCTCTATAATTCTCATTATATTTTTAATCAGTTAATGCTCTTGAGACAAGTGGCACTGTGTATAAAAAGGATTACACTTCTTGTAATCTTAAGAACTATAAAACAAGCAATTAGGCTTCTTATTGAAGGACAGAAACTTCTCAAAATAAAGAACAAGTCTGAAATCTCTTTTTATATTTCATTTTTATACTTTTAAAAAGATAAATATATTCATTTTGTGGATAATCCTAAAAAATATGTTCTAAGTGAAATATTACATAAGTTGGTGAGCACTGTTTTAAAAACCATGAGAAAAAAATGAAACTAGATAAGTTTTTTTGTTATGTTAAAAAGCTTTGATTTTAAATATTCTCAGTGTGTGTTGCTGGAGCCAATGTATATTTAGAAGAGAATGTAAGAGAAAAGTATGGGTTAAAGCAAAAAAACCCAAAATGATGGCATGGAGACCTTCAGAAACTGCTTCTATTCTGGGACTCACATTAAATGAAGAGAGGTAGGAATGAAATTGCTACTAAACACATTAAAGTTTAGAAAAATTTGTGGTTTTGTTTTAAGAACTTTTTCATGAAACTCTAAAAATTGATTTGTATTAAATTCACTGAAATAGTATGGCATGAAGTGAGGACTAATGTTTTACAAAGCTGTTTTGATAGTTATACTGAAAGAATCAACTGTGCTATCTTAATAGGAAATCTTCAAACCTTTCATTTTGTAGGAACCAAGCTTTGAATATATATCCTTCATAATATCCAACAGAATCCGAGAAATGCTCTTTATTAAATAAATATATTTTCTCTAGATAATTATAACAGCATATGAATTTATAACAGCATGGTCATTGAATATTGTGAATTATGGATAACTCTTGAACTTGGGAAATTATTGTTTCATATTTGTGAATCAGTCACATTGAATTATATAGAAATTTAACATTTCATATCACAAAGGAATCTCTTACCTCTTACCTATAAACTTCAAAAGCAGTTACAGAAACCCTGAGACTATAAGGGGGCTTATAAACAGTGATTATTTTACTTTTATCTAGCTAGAACTTAGTATAGTATTTGGAAGAAAAATAATGTTGCCTAATAGTTTGTAACATTTACTTATTTAGAATCTTGTAATTTAAATTTAGGCTAGACAGTACCCAAATATGAACTTACTTCTGACTTTACACTCTGGCGCTCTATATAACACATATCATTGACTGATGTTTTCCTATGATATTCACTTTTAAAAATAGAATAACCTTGGATTTAAAAAACATCTCACTAGTGAGTATGACTTTTACTTACATGGCTAGAATATTCACATTTTTAGAAAAATGATTCATTGAAGAAAATGGGAAAGGAAAGAAAAGAGAAGTAAAAGGGAGAAGGAAAAAAATTAGTGGTAATTATTTATAATGTATGGGGGGTACTTTTCTTCAACTCTTCTGGGTTCTTCCAGCTGGTCTAATAATTAAATTGATATGAGACAGATTAATAGGAGGAAACCCAAATTTAATTTATGTACAGGGCTCCATAGGAATGAGGCCCATAGGCAGTCTGGTAACTGATACTTGTATGCTGTCCTGTACTAAGAAGAACAGGATAGGGTTTTGGGACTTCAAAGGAAAGGAAGACAATTCATAGAAAGATGGGAAGATAAAATGTTTAGTAAACAAATGTTTGCTATGTCATGCAGAGAAAAAGGGACACAGAGAGAAGTGGAGCAAACAGGTCTTGCTAAATTCCCCCTAGTCCACCACACCTAGCTCATATTCTTTGCAGTTATCTTCTGGTAATAGCTTTCTTCCTAGCATAGGTCCTTTATCTGAATTCCTTTTAGGTAGTTAAGGGGGAGGTAAAAAGCAAAAGTTCCCAAGTCTTCTGTTCTTAAAAATAATCAGCCTAAAATAATCCTCATGCCAAAGAGACATAGTTTAGGGCAGTGAATTTTGCTCCCCTATAATAATCATTGGAAATACTTGTACATTGTTATGACAGCCAAAGTGGAATATATAAAATGCAATAAAGTTAAAATACAATTTAGCATAATATTTTTTTATAGCAGATATTGTCATTCTTTAAAAAAAATTAGTGAAAGACTTTTGAGGTGATGAATGTAAGGGCATAGGCTGGTCTGTAAGAAGACAGAAAAACAAGAAAAAATAAAAATTCCCATAATTTTGAATTGTCATGTGCCGAACCAGGAAGAGAATGAATATTGAAAATAGAGAAGAAGCTATGAAAGGCAACAGAGGAAGTAATGGACTAATATAACTACCAGCCATGTCTAGCTAACATTTATATTTTTAAAATAGCTAGTTTTCTAGAACCCTCCTCTATCCCTGCAGATATTAAGCATGCTACTTAAACAAAATAAATATCATACATGAGGATACACGTTATTATCTGCTTGGGTGTATATCAGAGGAAAGAAGCAACCAGGGTGAGATGAATTAAATTCAAGTCTCAGGAACAATGGAGGAAGCTAAGCCAAAAGTTATAAGGATTTAAGTCTTAAATTTTCAGAAGTTTGGTGAAAGTATTGAATTCCCACTGCTAATGGGCTAGAAATATTTAGGTCAAGTTTATATTAATTTTAAGAGGCAGAGATTCCTTAGCTGCAATCTGACTTACAGAATTACAAAGTCACCATAAAGTAGTAAACACAGAAAAAAAATGTTTGGCAAAGAAGTAAGGGTCTTATTTCTCTGTAAAATGATGAAGATGATGAAACTTTACTTGCTGCAAAGCAACGGGCTTCTCTGAAGATCTCTTGAAGTTCTGTGTAGCTTTAAGATTTATGACCCAAGGAAATAGTTTTATACTGATATAGTTTTGTATTTGTATAAATAAAAACATGAATGATTCTTTTAATTAAAATAAACAAAATAAAAATGGGTCACAGGTTGGTGTAAAACAATTTAATGTAAAATAAATAGATTGGGAAAAATTGCAAATACAGAAGATAATAGTTAAAATATTATAGATTTTTGTTATTTGTATTTACTTTTATATGACATTAACAATGTAATATGTTAGCTTTTTGAAATGCCTGGATTTACAACCCTTTAGAAAAGAATATAGAGTTCCATTTAGTTAACAAATTTTAAATAAAAAAATATGAGTGAGTTTTGATAGGTTGTTACTGCTGACTAGCAGGACAGAGAAGAGAGTTGGATATGGGAAGCAATATGTTTATGGAGCATCTTAAGCAAATAGTCATCTCATGCAGCCTTTTCCCCTTTAATTTTTATTTCTTCTTTTTCTTTTTTAATAGAAAACAACTATGAGAAACCACACGACAGTGACAGCCTTTATTCTTCTTGGACTGACTGATGATCCACAATTACAGGTTGTCATTTTTCTTCTCCTTCTTATCACCTACATGTTGAGTGCCACCGGGAACCTAACCATCATCACTCTCACCCTCCTGGATCCACACCTAAAGACGCCCATGTATTTCTTCCTCCGAAATTTCTCATTTTTAGAAATCTCCTTCACAACTGTATGCATCCCCAAATTTCTTGTCAGCATGGCAACAGGTGATAAGTCCATTTCTTACAATAACTGTGCAGCACAGCTGTTTTTTACTATTCTCTTGGGTGCATCCGAGTTTTTTCTTCTGGCTGCCATGTCCTATGATCGCTACGTGGCCATCTGCAAACCCCTGCATTACACCACCATCATGAATGGCAGAGCCTGCACCTTGTTGGTCTTTGCTTCATGGTTGGCCGGTTTCATAATAATTTTTCCACCACTCCTGATAGGTCTCCAGCTAGACTTCTGTGCAGCCAACACTGTAGATCATTTCTTCTGTGATGTTTCTCCAATATTGCAGCTCTCTTGCACAAACACGGATATAATAGAATTAATGATGCTTCTCTCAGCCATTTTAACGCTCGTGGTTACACTAGTGTTAGTGATTCTCTCTTACACAAACATCATCAGGACTATTCTGAAGATACCTTCTCCTCAACAGAGGAAGAGAGCCTTTTCTACATGCTCTTCTCACATGGTAGTTGTGTCTATTTCCTATGGCAGTTGCATCTTCATGTATGTGAAACCCTCGGCAAAGGAGAGAGTGTCTTTAAATAAAGGGATAGCTCTGCTCAGTACTTCTGTTGCACCCATGTTGAATCCCTTCATTTACACACTGAGAAACAAACAAGTGAAAGATGCTTTTAAGCACATGATCAAAAAGAATTTTTTTCAAAGAAGTGAACCACTTTAGTGATATAACTGAGGTTATGAATTTAAAAAAAGGAAGTGTGGGGTGTGTCACAGATCTTGTCAATGTTTTATTCAAAATATTATCTATCTTTTGAATTGTAATTCTCATTGTGGCTTACCTAATCTCCAAAGTCTGACCTCCACTGCTAGACTTCTTCTTCCTCATGCTGAGAGCATATATAAAATATATTTCTTGTTTGTAGACAAATTCATTTGTCTTTTGTGTGTGTGTCTCTAGATTTCCTTGCAAAGTTCTCTCGCAGAAAGACAAAGCGAGACTTAATTTTTTCTATGTTTCTTTTCACTGTTCTGTAATCCAGAGACCCAATTTGGCATATATTCTAATAGAATTTAATACATTTCCCAGATTTGATCAGCTAATTTGTTTTTTATTTGTGGATTGCAAATTTGAAATCTGATTTATTAGTGTGCTTAGTAGAACTGCAGAGCAAATTAATATAGTGGCATTTCTTATGTTACACATTTTGATAGTTTCAAATTTTTAACTAAGCTTTGAATTGTGTATTTTTAGAAACAGATAAGAGGGTCTAGAGAGGTCTAAGCATTACTGACCTTGCAGTTATTAGATAGAACTCATTGCTAACATTTAGTGAATGCTTACAATGAGAATGCACTAGCTCCCATCTTCAAAACTGTATGATAGGTATCATCATGCTTGTTTATTAATAAAAATCTAAGGCATATTTAGAGCCTAAGTAACTTGCTGATGACAGAAAAAACAACACCTCACTGATGACAAAATACAGTCCTTGGTTGTCCATGCATCTTCTATATTTTGTTAACAAAATGAAGTGGAAATCCTTTCAATCCCCAATGCCATTTAGGAGGCAAATGAAATTAGATCTTTTAAGAAATTTCCATTAAGTTAAGGAAATGACCTATATAAAAGTAGGCCTTATGAAATCTAGGAAGGTACTTTATTTTTCAAATTAAGTGATTTGAGCATTAAAAATTAGATATAATGACTGATCTTGTGCTAAACAACACATTTTTACCCTTTTCCAAATTGTTATACCGCAGTATGACCAAAATAAAATATTTTTCTGACTAATATAAATTTCCTTGATAAATATTTGTCTAGCACTTGTTTCTGTACAATGTAAACAGTGACTTTATGCATATTTTGTGACTTGTAGGATTATCACTTTTTTGATTTATCAGAATGTTACATAAATTATCCTACACATATAAAAGGAATATATTACTTTGTTAGATGTTCAGGTTAGCAAAAAATTTAACATTAACTTTGTGAATATTAGTGAAATTTTAAAATTTATATATCTAACATTGAACTCACCTCCACTCTGACAGCTATCCATGTGTTCTCACAATATAATATACAGATGATGTATTATAGAGTTGTACACATGAAACCTATGTAATTTTATTAACCAATGTCACTCCAATAAATTCAATTAAAAAGAAATAAAAAGATAAAGCTATATTTCTAAATAAATAATAAATGGGGCATTGAGAAGAGGTGGAAAGACTCAAATTTACATTTCAAATATGGGCCATGTTTGTGTAAGTGGTTTCCATAAAACCTTAATAACATTTTAAGAATATTTTATTAGATGATAAAAATTGACATATAAAAAAGGTACCCTTTAACTTCCCTATTTGACTTTCTTAAAAATTGAATTGAGGAGAACCAAGATGGCAGCATAGGTAAACACCTGTACTTGCTGCCTCCCACAACCATATCAAAATTACAACTAAAATACTTAAAAACTATCATCCAGAACCATGGGGAACCTGGCTGAGTAGAAGAACTACAACTAGAAAAATAAAGAAGAAAGATCATTGAGACTGGTAGGAGGTGTGGAGGTATGGAAGTGCAGAGGTGTGGAAGGGGCTGCCACCTGGGTGTGCCGCTTTTTAATCAGGAGGGAGATACAAGCTCTGGCGTGCTCTGAGCTCCAGTGCCAGGCGAGACTTCTGGGGACCCAGACACATACAGGAAGAAACTAGACTGTCTGGCATTGGGGCAGGAACACAGGGGCAACTTTCTTCCAAATGAAGGTGCATGTAGCAGCGGTCAGACCTCTCCGGTGCAGGACTGACTGGCAGCCATTGCTGTTTGCTCCACCCTGGAGACTCCCTGAGACCCCACCCCCACCCAATTTACAATATTACCCAAGTTGTGGGCAGCGGCTTTTGCATATGAATGGCCTGTCCTTTCTCAGCCTAAAACCTGTCAAACTGCAGCTGGGTCAGGGAGCACCAAAGCTATCTAAAGGAGGCAAAGGCCAACACTGCAGCAGCCTGCCTTGCTTCACAGCTTGGCTTCATCTGGGCACTTCCAAACCCCATACAAAGAGGCAGAATCTGCAGATCTCTCTGTAGCTGCTGCTGGGTGGCCCCAGGCAGTGGCTGACTTTGCACCTCCTTGGAGATCCAAGAGCCGGTATACCCAGTGGTCAGCGTGAGACCATCCAGTTTATAACTCTTCAGATCCATAAGAGACACACTCAAGGGGCAGACTCAGTGAGCACCAAAGCTCTACTGAAGCAAGTCCTGCCCCGTAAGGGTGTCTCCTGCACAGCAGCTCTTCCACTGTAGACACAGCTGGTCCTCACAGCCAATTGACCTGGAGGTAAACAAACACAGGGAAGTAGCCAAAATGCAGAGACAAAGAAATGTGTCACAAATGAAAGAAATGGAAGAAAGCAAACTACTGGATATAGAGTCAAAACCACAGTTATAAGGTTACTCAAGAATCCTCTAGAAACATCTGAGAAACTTAGTGAGACCTTCGAGGAACTTGTGAGACCTTCAAGGATCTTAGTGAGAATGCCAAAAAAAAAAAAAAAAGAAGGAAAAGGACCAGTCAGTAATTATGCATACACTGACTGAAATAAAGAATAATACACAGAGATTCAACAGTAGAGGATCCCAAGAATCAAGTCAAAGAGTTGAAATATGAGGAAGCAGAAAACACCCAACTGGAAGAGCAAAAAGAAAAAAGAATGAAAAAAATATGAAGACAGGGTAAGGAGCCTCTGGGACAACTTCAAGCATACCAACATCCAAATTATGGGGGTGCCAGAAGAAGAGAGAGAGAAAGGTATTGAAAATCTATTTGAAGAAATAATGACAGAAAACTTCCCCTATCTGGTGAAAGAAATAGACTTACAAGCCTAGGAATGCAGAGAACCCCAAACAAGAGGATTCCAAAGAGGACCACACCAAGGCACATCATAATTAAAATGCAAAAGACAAAGAGAGAATCTTAAAAGCAGCAAGAGAAAAACAATTAGTTACCTACAAGGGAGTACCCATTAGACTGTCAGCTGATTTCTCAACAGAAACTATGCAGGCCAGAAGGGAGTGGCAAGAAATATTCAAAGTGATGAATACCAAGAACCTACAACCAAGATTATTCTACCCAGCAAAGCTATCATGTAGAATTGAAGGTCAGATAAAGAGCTTCACAGACAAGAAAAAGCTAAAGGAGTTCATCACTACCAAACCAGTATTATATGAAATGCTGAAGGGTATTCTTTAAGAAGAGGAAGAAGAAGAAAAAGGTTAAGATAAAAAATTATGAAAAACAAAGTGACAACAAATACATATCTATCAACAAGTGAATCTAAAAGTCAAATGAATAAAAAATCTGATGAACAGAATAAACTGTTGAATGTAATAGAATCAGGGGCATAGAAATGGAGTGGACTGACAATTATTGGGGGGAAGGAGATATGGGGGGTGCAGGAAGAGATGGGAGAAAGATCTTATATGCATGTATGCAGTACCTATAGACGCGAACAGTGGGGTGGTGAGGGCATGGGGTGGGGTGGGAACCGGGTGGAGGGGAGCTATGGGGGGGAAAAAAGAGGGACATCTGTAATAATCTGAACAATAAAGATTTTTAGAAAAGAAAGAAAAAAGAATATACATACAAAAAAATTTAATTTATTGGTTCACAAAACCATACAGGTTTCAAGTGTACAACCCAACAAAATATCATCTGCATTATGCACCCATTGCCTCAAGCAAAGTCTCTTTTTGTCCCCATTCCAGCCCACTTTGCCAACTCCCCTTACCCCTCCCCCTTTCCCATTTTTACAGATCAATTTCTTCTGAAGACATCATATATTAAGTTTATATGCACAAAATTTCCTACCTTATGGATAACAACTACACTCCAGAAAAGCAGTTGCAAAATGTTTGACATCTGATATATGCCAGAATTTCTCAGATTTCATGTGCACACTCTTGCCTAAGTCTCAGGTTGTCGACAAATGCAATATGTGAAATATTTATTCTACATTTCTAGGTTATTTTGCTTTTTGACCATTCATTATATGTGAATGTAAAGTCTATTTAGTTCTCGTTACAGTCTGTTACATAGATAAATACATAAGTAATTTAATATAGATAAAAGACTATAATATCTTCCCTTTTCATTTATATCCAAAATAATTACGAATATCTTTTGTAAAATTCATAAATATATTTATTAGCTTTAACTACTTACACTGCACAGGCCCTTTTTCATCTTTCATTAGTAGGCTGCATATAAATAAATAATAGAAAATGCAAAAAAGGAAACCCCAGGCTTTAGGTAGAATGAGAAATAATTAGAAGTAATTTTCTACTTAGTTTGCAATAAATCAGAAGTTTGTGAATAAATTTTTACTTTTGTTAATAGCAAGGATAAGAATGTATTATATATTGTGTTGGACTTTAAAAAAATATTAAAATCCCCTTTGTGCATCTATTTCTGCCATCTCTGATGTTCCTTTCCCCCCTGGAACTTAAAGATAACAAAATTGTTAACAGTTGTGTTTCACTGATATATATTGAATAAGTGTTAAGAAAAATTAGACTGAAGGCACATCCATTGTCTCTTAAATATCCTCTTGTCTTTGATCTCTGACTTATCCTCCACATTGCTGTTGGAACACTTCCTAAGATACAAATTGCTCATGGCACTTTCCTTAAGAAAATTTTAACATTATTTTTATTGTTGACACTATTACAGATGTCTCTATTTCCCCCCATTTCTGCCCACTTCCACCCAGCTCACCCCCACCCCCCTTTCCTCTGGCCATCACCACACCGTTGTCTGTGTCTGTGTTATACATATATGTTCTTTGGCTAATCCCTGCTAAGAAATTTTTAAAGGCTTTATATTGCTTACAGGGTAATGTTAAAATTCCTCTAGTGATTGTATTTTACATGCTTATCATATGGCTCTGTATGACCTACATTCAGTTGAGAAAGGTCAGCATTTAATGCCATGCTCTTTCCAAGTGATGATTTAAGTAACTCTGTCAACACTTGAAGCCATGGACTTCTAACATTCTCATCTTCAATATTGGGTATGATTAACAGCAAGCACATTCCAGGTGTCACCCCAACTTTACTAGGCATGAGTCTATCTTCCCTTTTGTCCAGTCCCCTCCCCACAATGTTTTGCAGGGAACATGCCTATAATGTCTGGCCTTTACTTTGCTTCTTTCCTATTATTAACTAGAAGCCTGGTGCACAAAATTCATGCATGGGGGTCCCCTCATTCCAGCCTGCACCTTCTCTAATCTGGGACCCCTCGGGGGATGTCCAAACTGGCAGTCGGTCATCACTCTCACAATATGGGACCGCTGGCTCCTAACTGCTCACCTGCCTGCCTGATCACCCCAAACTCCCCCTCTGCGCCCCTGCTGGGGATGAGGAGGCAGGTGGAACTGAGCTAACATGAAACTCATTCAACCTCCTGTGTTGTAATAACATTTACTGTCTTTGAGTCAGGAGTCTTGTGCTTTTTGCCAGAATCTATGAAACTGTGGCTGGCTGACCTATTATAGCCCTTGCTGTTCTGGGCCGTTTTGTTGTAAGGGATGACTTGCTGGAAGAGAGAGGGCACAAGGGCCTTCCATGGGAAGGTTAGGGATATGAAAGGCTCTTATATCCAGTTGTGGATTTTCTTGCACAAGTGCTGAGTGAGGAGGATAAGGGTGCCCCACTGTCACAACAGTCAAAGGGCAAGGAAGTAGGATTGAAACTAGCTACCTGAGCACTCCTTTTTGTTGTTGCTCACTCCTTTGTAGGAAGAAGGAAGGGCCAAAGCCTCCCCACACCTGGCGTTGGGTGTAATGCAATATCGGATGTTTGTGTGACCCACAGGTAAACATCTGACTACTCATAATGAAAAGTAATTATGCCCATGACTTCTAGCTTTAACTCCAACATGTGAAGTGCTTGAAAGTTATCACTCCCAAATGTATGACCAAAAAGCTGGACAACTGTAAAACGACTACTTTTCTCTTACCCATTAGAGAACTAAGGCTGCAGGGAGAAACTGCTGCTCTGAAATGTGAACAGACTTGCATCCAAGAAATCACAGGTGGGATCTGCTTACCTGGCACAGAAACCTCTGCAACAGTAATTGAGTAAAAACACTTAAATACTATTTTGGATGAACTCTAGAGCATGAATGTAGATAAGAATGAGAGAAAATCCTAGAGGCCACAATATTAAGGGAGCCCCAACAATTTTATGAGCTTTACCTCAAAAAAACTGCTCCAGGTTCTCATGGTGAGCATTTGGAAAAAGAAAAACCAACGTTTGTGTTTTTTGGCAAGAGAAGTGAAGAGCAATCACTGTGAAATACACCTGGAGCCTTCTCTATAACAAAGCCAGGGGAAAAGAATTTGCCAGTGTCCGTGGACAAAGGACATCCTCTCACTCTGTTCTCTCACCTAATAGGGGGAGGAGCATAGTCAATGGGTGCCATGCCTTCAAGGAACTAGACTGAGCATGCTGCAGGCAGGGAAAGGAGTAGAGGCCAGTGAGGGAAAAAGATAAACCATTGGAGAAATGCTTGGGAAAGTCAGAGCCCAGGGACAAAGGCTCACTAAAAGGCCAATATTTAATTGGAAGATCATAGGATGCTCTTTTATTATAGGAGAAAAATGTTCCTCATCTCCCCCCATTGCTAGTGGGAGGGGGGGTTCTGGGGTACTGTGGGAAGAGCGTTTCTGGAGGCCCCCATGGAGGATGAGATAAGATAAAGCTTTATTATTGTGGAATGATACCCCTGAGTTTCCAAAGTCCCATTTCCCTTAGTCCAATCATAGAAGTATCGCTGGGGTTTCAGTAAAGCTAAAATCAGAGCCTGTGTCCAGAGCTTCCTTCATATGTTGGAGCTGGGCCCATTCAGCATCAGGCTAGTTACATTAGTCCATGTGTGTGGGGTCCACAAGGCCATGTGCCATGTGAGCAGAACCAGAGAAGCAGGAGCAGAAGAGCCCCACAAGCCCAGAGTCACATGAGTCCCAAAGGAGCCAAGAGAGTTAACTCCTTTGTTCAGAGGGTTATATGTCCCAAATCTTCTTGCTTTTGTAGGGCCATTCTCATTCTGGCAAACTATCTCTGTCCCCAGGTATGATTAACAGCAAGCACATTCCAGGTGTCACCCCAACTTTACTAGGCATGAGTCTATCTTCCCTTTTGTCCAGTCCCCTCCCCACAATGTTTTGCAGGGAACATGCCTATAATGTCTGGCCTTTACTTTGCTTCTTTCCTATTATTAACTAGAAGCCTGGTGCACAAAATTCATGCATGGGGGTCCCCTCATTCCAGCCTGCACCTTCTCTAATCTGGGACCCCTCGGGGGATGTCCAAACTGGCAGTCGGTCATCACTCTCACAATATGGGACCGCTGGCTCCTAACTGCTCACCTGCCTGCCTGATCACCCCAAACTGCCCCCTCTGCCGGCTTGGTCACCCCCAACTGCCACCCTCACTAGCCTGGTCACCCCTTACTGCCCCACCCCAATGGCCTGGTTGTCTCCAACTGCCCCTTCTGCCAGCCTGGTCACCCCCAAATGCCCTCCCTTCTGGCCTGATAGTCCCCAAATGTCCCCCAGCCAGCCTGGTTGCCCCTTACTGCCCCCCCCTGCCGACCTGGTTGCCCCACGCAGCCTGCTGTTCAGTCGTTTGGTTGTCCCTCACTAACCCCCTGCTGTCCTGGTTGCCCCACACACCCTGCTGTTCGGTCGTCCATCTGATAGTTTAGGTTGTGGACGGCCCCTGGCTTTTTATATATTACTAGAGGCCCAGTGCACAAAAATTTGTGCACTCGGGGGGGAGGTCCCTCTGCCCGGCCTGTGCCCTCTCGCAGTCTGGGACCCCTCAGGAGATAACCACCTGCTGGCTTAGGCCTGCTCCCCAGGGGATTGGGCCTAAGCTGGCAATCAGACATCCCTCTGGCAGCCCGGCAGCCCTTGGGGGATGTCCACTTGCCAGAGGGGAGCAGACCTAAGCTGCAGTCGGACATCCTTAGCGCTGCTGAGGAGGCGGGAGAGG
>NW_005356841.1:2769-7667 GCF_000412655.1 Myotis brandtii | reverse complement strand
CCCCTGGTGGTCAGTGTGTGTCATAGTGACTAGTCATTCCCAGTCTTTCTGCTGTTAGGGTCAGTTTGCATATTACCCTTTTACTATATAGGATAGAGGCCTGGTGCATGGGTGGGGGCCAGCTGGTTTCCCCTGAAGGGTGTCCCGGATAAGGGTGGGTGTCCCGCTGGGGTGCCTGGCCAGCCTGGATGAGGAGCTGATGGCTGTTTGCAGCTGGTCACACCCCCTTTAGGGTGGGGGTCCCCACTGGGGTGCTGGCCAGCCTGGATGAAGGGCTGATGGCTGTTTTCAGGCTGCCTGCACCCCCTTCAGGGTGGGGGTCCCAACTGGGGTGCCTGGCCAGCCTGGGTGAGGGGCTGATGGCTGTTTTCAGGCTGGCCACACCCCCTTTAGGGTGTGTGTCCCCACTGGGGTGCCTGGCCAGTCTGCATGAGGGGCTGAGGGTTTTCAGGCTGGTCAAGCCCACCAGCGACTGAAGCTCCCAGCCTCTCCTTTTTTTCTTTTTTTTTTTTAATTCTGGGATTTACCTTCTAAAATTGAAACTTTGTTGCCGCTCCAGCTCTGAGGCCACGGCCTGCTGAAAGGAGGTATCTGGGGTTTGTTTAGCTTCTATAATTGCAACTTTGTTGCTTAGAGTGGAGCTCAGAGCCCGGTTGCAGCATGGAGGAAGCTTGGCTTCCTCCATCACTGGAGCAAGCAAGCCTCCTGCTTGCTTCAGCTGCATGGCTGCCGGCTGCCATCTTTGTTGGCAGTTAATTTGCATATCTCGCTGATTAGCCAATGGGAAGTGTAGCAGAGGTATGGTTAATTTCAATCTTTGTCTATTATTAGATAGGATGGGGCACTTAGCTTGAGATACAATATTTTCTACCAGGCTAAATTGTCCATCTCATATTCCCACATTTTATTACTAACTAATATAAACTTTACTTTTTCTTTCAGATCTTTAGCGGGGATTCAAGACACAAATGTGTGGTAGATCACACATATATTAGGGAAATTTATACTGAATTATCTGGAGACATAGTAAAAACTAATTTTTTAAAATATATATTTATACTTTAAAAGTAATTTAGTGCCTGGGGAGAACACTTCTATAACAACATATAAATTGGTTTGCTTTGGGAAATGTTCAAGAATCTCATATCCACATGAGAATTCTTTGTAATCTAGATGATTTTCCTTTAAAGTACCGAAAGCATAAATACTACATGGGATCAAGTGTTAATTAATCTGTAATACTTAGAATATTCAACACATAATGGGGAAATTTGATTCACTGCCTAAAAATTTGTAATAAAATAGTTAATCAAACTCTTTCCAAAGTAGGGGCTAAAAACAATCATAGATTGTAGAATTGAGTCAAATCCATTTTAAAAATGGAACACTGGTGTGTTCTGTTCAGCTGATGATAAGAGATCTAAATATTGAAACAGAGACTTTTTTGTCCGAATAAATCTGTGAGTATATCTTATTTTAAAAGTTATTTGAATTTTTAGGTGTTTTTGGTAGACTCAAAAAGAGAAAACAATATTTCTCAAAAGTAACGACAATGTTTCTTGTTACATATACTTTATATCACATTTGTTCTATTTTCACCTTTAACTTTATTTCACCAACCTTTTAAATTTTAACATAAGGAAAATGGTGAAGAAGACAAATGAAATATAATGAACGTTTACTATTGAAATCCTTTTGAAATCTATCTAATATTGACAGTATCTAATACAAAGAAATATACCTGCATTCATAGGCCTGACTTCTAATGGTTTCAATTTGTAAACTTTGTTGTTGTTTATGTTGCAGTGTGTGTTGGGAGATAGTCGGTGTGCACAGTTGTTGAAGTTGGACAAAGAAATGATTTGACGTGATAAAATTCTTATGGGTGATTTACATATAACTTTCCTACAGTGTTGCCATTATGGTAAGTTGTGTAAATGAGAAAAATTTTATAACAGGCAGCTTCACAATTATCTGAATGTGAAAGAAATGTACAGGGAGAAAGACTACTTTGTTTTCAATCATAAATGTCTTATATTAAACATACATGATTTTGATAATAAAACTCTAATAATTTCCTTTAATGAAGTCATGCATGTACTCTTCACTTTACTCTGTTTCCTCTCTAATGAATGCATACCTTCTCTCATTTTTTTTATATTCTAAGACCTAACTTTAAATCTAACTTTCCTCCTGTGAACTCACCTAGATATTATTGGAACTAACTCTTATTTGTCCTTAAAAGTTTATTTTTATTTCTATATGTGCCTTTTTTAATGTTAATACATGTTTTAAATAAGTTAGAAAAAATAATTTTTATATTCTCAAACAGAAAACATTATTTTATCATAAGACCTTAATCATTTTATGTGTTAGAGGATGAAGATACTGAGGAAAGAAATTTTCCTAATTGATATTGTTAAACTTTTTTATTTTAAAGAAATAAGTTATTCTCTGGCCCATAGTATTTTGTCCAAAATGCTCTAGTTTTAAGGAAACAACTTGGGAAATCTTAATGCCGATGTCCAACTTACTAGCTGTGCAAACCTGAACAATCTGTCTCACTTAATATATGCCTCATGTTGAGACTAGAAATATCTATAGATATTTCTTTAACTGTGTGTTTGCCAAACATTTGAATAGTCTTATGATAAGAAAATATACACCTTTTAAAATTTGTGTCACACTATTCTGTGATTTATTATGTGTTTGAAATTTGCCAAATAATTCTCTTCTCTTTTAGGCTATGATGATCTCAAAACTGTTTATGTTTCAGTCTGTATTTTAGACAGAGAACAAAAAGGTAAGTATAAGAAAGTCAAGCAGATGGAGAGAAGTTGCATTGGTAACTAGTTCCTCTTTACAATTTCTTCTTACTAATTTACATATTTTCAATCTTCTTTTTACTTTTCCTCTCAAATTCACTATCTTAGCTCTCAAATACCCTTCTTACCTCTCTAGGCTTCCATAAAGCTTTATCTTTGCCCGTATCTTCCTCTTTACTTCTTTCATCTCATATGATTTCATGAATCCATATTGGTATACTTCTCTCTGTTTCTTTTTTTAATGAAAATTTAAAAAATTGTTTTGAGGGAAAAAAACAATGGTTTGTTGTTCCACTTACTTATGCATTCCTTGGTTGATTCTTCTATGTGCCCTGACTGGGGACTGAACCCTCAACCTTGGTGTATTAAGATAACACTCTAACCAACTGACCCACCCAGCCTGGGCTATTTCTCTCAGCTTTTATATTCCTTATTCTCACAAAACTGCAGTTTTTTCTTACACAGACTGACATTACCAGACTGTGCTTGCTGCTGATTTTGTTTTAGGGTACAAATTGGTAAGTGCTTGGTTGCAACAGAGATCGAGGGGATGGAAATACTCTTGAGAACAGAATATTTTCCCCCAATACCTCCTAATCACTTACCTGGAATTGGATCTCATTAACCATGAAAATAAATGAGACAAGAATCAGGCATTTGAATTTGCTTAGTTGAGTAAAATAGTAAATGTATACTAGCCCTGTTTATTGATGATGGCTAGGTTTGTGGTACGTGTGTGTGGAGGGGGGGCAATTATGAGCTTGCAGTGTCATTATTTTGGTTCTAGGATGAAAACTTTATTCAGACAGGAAATGGCATACCACCCCGACTCTTGAATATTAACAAGAGAAAAAAACATTTTCCTATGCTTTGAAAATCTTCTCTAATCTCTCTAATTTATCCACATAACAACAATCAACAATTACTATTGCTATATAGGTTATTCTCTAGTACAATTTTCAACTACAGTTTTAACTACTTTTTTCCTGCAACCCCCCCACCAAAGAAAAAAACCCAAAAAACAAAATCACAACATTTTAAAAACATAACAGAGAAATGTATTTTTCTATCTGAAACATCACTTTGCTAACTTTACTTTCAACATTAATTATCATGGTTATTTTTCCATTGGGATCAACATTTTCTTCTTTTTTTTCTATTCAGATATAGCAAGTATAGCAATGGGAAATCATACGAGAGTGACAGTGTTTATCCTAGCAGGTTTGACTGATGACCCACAATGGAAAGTTGTGTTATTCATCTTCCTGCTTCTCATTTACATGCTAAGCATCACTGGCAATCTGATCATCATCACACTCACCCTGCTGGATATTCACCTCAAGACCCCCATGTATTTTTTCCTTCGGAACTTTTCCTTTTTAGAAATTTCCTATACTAGTACATGCATTCCTAAATTTTTGCTTACTGTGGCAACAGGGGACAAAACCATTTCCTATAATTGTTGTATCACTCAGGTGTTTTTTGTCTTCCTTTTTGGAGCATCTGAATTTTACATGCTGGCAGCTATGTCCTATGACCGCTATGTTGCCATCTGTAAGCCCCTGCATTACACAGTCATCATGAACAATAAAATCTGCACACAGCTTGTCCTCAGTTGTTGGCTGGCTGGATTTTTTGTCATCTTTCCACCACTCATCTTAGGCCTGGACCTTGACTTCTGTGCCTCCAATATTGTTGAGCATTTCTACTGTGACTCTATTCCTCTTATGCAGATCTCCTGCACAGACACATGGATTATTGAGCTGATGGGATTCATCTCTGCTTTGGTGACACTTGTGATCACATTGATAATGGTGATAATATCATATACCTATATTGCCTTGACCATTTTAAAATTCCCTTCAACTAGTCAGAGGAAAAAAGCTTTTTCAACATGTTCTTCTCACATGATTGTGATATCCCTTTCTTATGGCAGCTGTATTTTCATGTATGTTAATCCATCAGTCAAACAAAAGGTATCTTTTTCCAAGGGAATTTCTGTGCTCAATACTTCAGTTGCGCCACTTTTGAACCCTTTCATCTACACTTTACGGAACCAACAAGTGAAAAAAG
>NW_005356841.1:0-454 GCF_000412655.1 Myotis brandtii | reverse complement strand
TATATATCTCTGTCTCTATCTCTATCTCTATCTCTGTCTCTGTCTCTGTCTCTATCTCTATCTCTATCTTTATCTCTATCTCTATCATCTCTATCTCTATCTCTCTCTTTTTTGCTGATTCCTCCTGTACTTGATTCCTGAATATTAGAATCCCCAATGCTCTTCTCTTTATTATATTTATAATTCACTTACTTTCCCTAATGATGGATCACATCTAATTCCAATAGTGTGTGTATGTGTGTGTGTAAAATGGCTGAAAATCTTCTGAAAGTATTGAGAAATGACAAAACATAAGTTGAAGAAACTGAGAGAACACAAAAAGAGGAAAACAACTAGACACAACCATTTAAAGCTGAAAAAAAATAACAAGGCAAAATGAAAATCTTGAAGGCATGCAAGGGGAAAAACAGATTTACGACATATAGACATGAATAACAATTAGTCCTGACTTCTC
>NW_005356840.1:766-1674 GCF_000412655.1 Myotis brandtii | reverse complement strand
ACCAGCATCAGAGCAAACTATAAGGTGAATGTCATTCATCTGCACTTAGGTGACTAAGGAGAAACCAGCCATGTTGGAGGATGGAGAATACTCTTCTTCCTTGGAGATGACATTTGATCAAAGTGAAGGTGACTGTATAGAGAAATCTCTCCTTGGAAAATTCCAGAAGCATAGCCTTCTGGGAGATCAGATGCCATCTCTGTTCAGTCTCTCAACTATATTGCATCTATTTATAAATGGCTGGGAACTTGCACTTCTTTATCAATTGCAGGAACTAATGGCGATGCAAACTGGGTGTTTGCTGAAAGGAATTAGTTGTGTTTCCCTCTGCTGTGCAGAAAGCAATTGTGTTATGAACCAAAGGCCTCATTATTCCCTCAGAGTCTCTAACCTTTCTTCCTGACTATAGCCCTCCTACCTAGATTTTTTGTTTTTAGAGCATTTCCTTTAGAAATGTAACTGCAATATGTAATTGCAGATTAATTCTCTGTCCTTTTGAAATATACCTTTATCTCCTTAAAATCTTCTTGCCGCCCAGTTCGAGTGGCTCAGTGGTTGAGCATCAACCAAAGAACCAGGAGGTCATGGTTCAATTCCCTGTCAGGTCAAATTCCTGGGTTTCAGGCTTGATCTCCAGTAGAGGTGTGCAGGAAGCAGTCAATCAATCATTCTCTTTCATCATTGATGTTTCCATTTCTCTCCCCTTCTTCCTTCCTCTCTCTGAAATCAATAAAAGCATATTTTTAAAAAAACACAAATTCTTGCCAGTTATATGGTTCATAGAATATCTGTCTCAAACAGTGATGTGGAAACTATGAAATGTGTTTCAGAGGTGACATGCAAACTCATTTTTTGGTAGATTTTTATTTTTTAAATGGCATTTAAATATATAAAATAAATATCAAAAA
>NW_005356840.1:0-582 GCF_000412655.1 Myotis brandtii | reverse complement strand
TCTGAAGAAGCGGAGGAGCTTAACTTGGTTGGGGACTTTTGAAACCAAGATGTAAAAAGTCCTGCTTACCCTCACCAGTGTGGCCAAGTTGGTTGGCACTTTATCCCAAACACCTAAAGTTTGCATGTTCAATCCTTGGTAAAGACCTTTACGGTAGGCAACTGTGTGTATGTGTGTTTTCCTCTGTCCCATGTGATTCAGGGTTCAGTATCTGGAAGAGGAGCCACACACAAATGAAAGAGAAGAGACAAGAGATAATTTGGAAATATTGGGGGCCAGGTGGGCAAGTCCAACTCAAGGGCAAGGACTTCCACCAGTGCCCAGGCTTTTCCAGCATTTTATTCAACTTTGATTAAACATAAAACCCTTAGTCAGGCAGGTAATTGCAGTAACAGACAGGCTATCTTAAAGGTCAGTAAATATTAGAAGGATTTACTCTAAGACTATTTTATCAGGAAATAGCTTGAGCCCCCTTTGTCAGGACTAGACAATTGGTGCATAACTCAGTCCTTTGCCATGGGTTCAAGGTTCACCAGCATTCTGGCATCCTTGTTTGCACTTCTCTGCTAGTGAAGACAATGG
>NW_005356839.1:0-720 GCF_000412655.1 Myotis brandtii | reverse complement strand
CTTTTTTTTTTCTCTTTTTTTCTAAGACATTTCAATTTATCTAAAAGAAGCCAATATACAGAATATAAAGGGTATGATATTTACAACAGTACAGTAGATAGGTTGGTTTCTTGGTAGGGTCAGTAGTCTTTCAGTGAGTATTAACCCCCCTTCCCCTTGATGCTCGACCCAGCTGGCAGACAAACAGCAACAGTGGGGTGGGATGGGACTGCAGGATAGAAAGTCTCCCTGAAGGGATTAAAAATCACGTAGATGCTAAAATGTCCACGAAGGGGTCTTGGGGGTGAGGGGTGCCTCTGCCTCATTCCTTTGAGGGCTTGGCAGCAGGAATGCTGAGGGATTTGCCCCAAACTAACACACGGCCCACCCTGAGCCTGTAAATCTTCCACCCATGGAATATTCCCTTCCCAAGAGAATCAGCCCTAATCCCTCAGCCAGGGCCTGGAGGAGCAGCCCAGGCCATGGGCACAGCCAGGACTGTGGACATTTCATGGCCTTTCCACTCCCACTCCAGCTGCCTAACAACTCTGTACTGCTCCCCTCGCCCTCGTCACCCCATCAGGACACCATGCACAGGAGGGGACACTGGTTTTCCCATGCCCATTGGGAACTGGCTGTTTCTGTTTTCTGGAGTAAAAAGGTTCCGGTGGGTCGGGTAAACTCTCTGCTTGGCAAGAAGTTCAGAAACAGAGCCACTGACCACACCCACCTCCTCTGGGC
>NW_005356838.1:0-802 GCF_000412655.1 Myotis brandtii | reverse complement strand
GAAACGAGCATGTTTATTCTATATTTAGCAATATTTCATTTTAGCACTTGTATTATGACTTACTGTGCTAACTCCGGAAATCTCTTTGGGTTCCTTTTGTTTGGGACTCTCTGTGCTTCCTGGACTTATAAGTCTATTCCTTTTACCAGCTAGGGGAAGTTTTCTGTCATTATTTCTTCAAATAGTTTTTCAATATCTTGCTCTCTCTCTTCTTCTGGAACCCCCATAATGTGAAGTTGTCCCAGAGGCTCCTTACACTATCTTCATATTTTTGGATTCTTTTTTCTTTTTGCTTTTCTGGGTGGGTGTTTTTTTTGCTTCCTCATATTTCAGATCGTTGATTTGATTCTCAAAATCCTCTACTCTACTGTTGAATCTCTGTATATTATTCTTTATTTCAGTCAGTGTATGTTTAATTTCTTGCTGGTCCTTTTCCATGTGTTTGGCATTCTCACTAAAATCCTTGAAAGTCTCACTAAGTCCCTTGGAGGTTTCTAGAAGATTCTTGAGTAACCTCATAACTGTGGTTTTGAACGCTATATCTAGTAGTTTTCTTTCTTCTGTTTCTTTCATTTGTGACATGTTTCTTTGTCTCCACATTTTGGCTGTTTCCCTGTGTTTGTTTCTATGTATTGGGTAGCTGCTATGTCTCCTTGAGTTGGTAGAGTGACCTTGTGTATTAGGTGTCCTATAGGGCCCAGTGGCTCAGCCTCCCAAGTTACCTGAGCTGGGCACTCTAGGTACACCCTTTTGTGGGCTGTGAGAACAGTCTTGTTGTAGTTGAGCTTTGATTGCTGTTGGT
>NW_005356837.1:0-1190 GCF_000412655.1 Myotis brandtii | reverse complement strand
ATATATATATAATATTCTAGAAATTGCAAAACAATCTATCAAAAAAGACAGGATGAGTTGCCTGATGATGACTGTGGGGTGGGGTGCAGAGAGAGGGACTACAAATCACATGAGAAACTTTTGCATGCCAGGCAGTGTGTATTTACGTATGTGTGGTTTATCGCCTGTCACTTATACCACAGTCAAGCTGTAATCAAGGCTTGATGTCATGAACTGCTTGTGCAGTTTGGAAGGGAAGAACCCCTTTATTCTGTTATTGTTGTTCCCAGGTGGGCAGACCCTGGATGTGCAATAATGACAACAGCTGGCCTTTCTCTAGCACACACTGCGTACTGGGCACTTCAGGTCTATTAGCTCAGTTAATCACCCAAATGAGTCCGTTTAATTCATTTACTTACCTCGACTTTCCCACCTCCTGGCTTTTGCATCTGCGGTGCCCTCTGCCTGGACCTCTTACTCCTGCCCATCCATCAGCTCTAGGTTAGCCGGGGCCCTTGCTCTATTAGATGCCGCTCTTCAGGAAAGTCTCCATGGTCCCTCAGTCTAGGTCAGAATCTATGTTATGTGAGGTCATGACGCTCCATATTTCACCCTTTCAACCATGATCACATGTGTAACTTCTTTACTCACTTATCAAAGAAGACCAACTACTGCTCACCATCTCCTGACACTATTCTAAGCACTGGAGGTGCAGGTGTGAGACAGAATAGACTAAATTCCAGTCCTCATGGACATGGCATGCTGGTGGGGCAGTCGCCCAGTAACCCACACAGCAACAACAGTAATAATGTGATAGTACGTTAGAGTGATATAAGGGATGTGTGGGGTGTTTTTATTTCTTTCCATTTAAAATGTTTGGACAGCCAAAGGGAGGCAAGCTGGTTGGCACAGACAGAGCTGGAGATGAGAGGAGATGGAATCAGAGAGAGGAGCCATAGTCAGAAATCTGGTTTCCCCCTGAATGATCTGAGGAGCCTGTAGAGGGCTCAGAGCCCCAGTGAGCATGAGTGATCTGTCTTTAGTGAAGGCATCCAAAATTTAGCCTTTCTGAAGTTCCTATTTGGGATATTGATTTCAAGCTTTTAAGAAACAAATCTCAGAAAGAACTTTTGACCACTCCCCACCCCACTACCCCATTCCTGCCATAGATTCCGACAGAAAAACTTGCTCAGGGAAGGAATCAGGATGTT
>NW_005356836.1:760-2416 GCF_000412655.1 Myotis brandtii | reverse complement strand
TGGTTCTGGCTTCACCCAGGACACGGATCTCTCATAGCATCTCCAATCTCTGTATCGAAGGAGAAAAGAGCTTAGCCCAAGGCTTCATGGAGAATCACAAATGAGATTGAGGCTTCGTCACGAGGCAGAGAAAATGGACAATGAGCTCAATCCCAGCCCGTGCAGCAGACCTCTCCACTGCCCAGGCACCCAGAGAGCACTTTCCAGGGAGGATCCCACTGAGTTTCTACAATAAACCTGTGAGCTTGACCCTAGGTTCACCCCGTGTTTAGAGGCACAAGCACTCAGAGACTTGAAATGCCCTGAAGACTCCCAGCAAGCAGGGGGCCGAGTGACCACTGTGCTGTGCAGGGACAGGGTGCTCACCTGGTAAATAGTTGTACCCACACCTGTTGGGTGAAACGAATGTTCTGTGATAACACAGAAAGATGAGGGCGAAAGCAGAGTCCCTGTTCAGAAAGACGGGCAGCTGGTATTGCACCAGTTTGTCTAGCCAGTGTGCCTGGGGGTCTGCACCACACAAGTATATTTTTAGGGAAGCACGAGGGGATGGTGTGGGGCCACTTGGCTGGTTGGCAGCTGGGGCCCAGGGTTGGGCTGACTGGCCTCCATGTTGTGCTCAGGATGCCCCTGGGGCCCAGGGCTGGGCTGACTGGCCTCCATGTTCTGCTCAGGATGCCCCCAATGGGAGGCCAGTCCTTGGCATCTAACCACCAGCTCCGAGTCCTGTGGAGGCAGAGTCCTGGCTTCCAGGAAGGGCAGGTGGAGAAGGGAGAACCCTTCTCGCCTGGAGTGTTAGGGGTCCTGAGGCCAAAACTCACCTTCCATGATTCTCCAGCTCAGCACTGCCCACCTGACCTCCAGAGAGTTCTGGTTAATCAGCAGAGCAGTTGGGGCCCCCAAGGGGGGCCCCACATTAGCTTTCGGGTTGTGAGCACATTTGTACTTAAGAAGGTTTCTCTTTGTGTTTACAGGGTCGGTTTCTGTACTAAACTGAAAGGTTAACAGAAAAGCAGGTGGGCACTCCCGTGCATGGCATCAGCAGGGCCACAGGCAGGGCTGGAAGGTGGAGTCAGAATGTCTGGAGGTGCAGAAGAAAAAGTGCTGGATGCGGGAGGACCACTTGGCTGCCAGCTGGAACATCACATCATTCCACACCACACCTTTGGTGAGGACCCGCAGAATGTTCTCCTGGTGCTTCGCCCTGCAGATAAGGCGGCTTATGCCCTCCAGGCACTGGCTTTTGGATTTTGGACTCCATGACCTTGTCCTTGGTTTTCTTGGGCAAAAACAGCACCTTCTTTTTCTTCCCCTTCATGAGCACTGTCATGCACATGGTGGGTGTTGCTGCGGCCTCATCACTACTGGGCAGCCTGCTGAACTGGAGAGACTGGAAGGTGCACTTGAGGGTGTTGTTGCTGGTAGGCAGGTCTTTCTTCTTCGAGTGTCTCTTCCTGTCTGTGGGCTGGGCTGTCGTCCAGTAATCCAACTGCCGCTCCATCAGCCTGGCGCCATTACCCTGACTGGGGGAGGACAAGCCCCACTCACTGCCAAGAGTGGGATGATGACAAGGCCTCATTGGTGACGAGATGTATGGACAGAGGGAAGGATAAAGCACGCTGCAGCCCAAGGGGGCCCATCATCTGAGTCTCCCGA
>NW_005356836.1:0-656 GCF_000412655.1 Myotis brandtii | reverse complement strand
TGGGGCTCTTCTTGTTGTAGGAGAGCAGGGCTTCCTTGATGGGCAGCTGGGAGGCACAGTTGTCCCTGTGACGTACTGTGTGATTCTTGTCACGACCAGCGTGTCGTCCTGTATGGCGCTCTGGGCCTCCAGCTTGTGGAACAGGTCCCACCAGGCCAGGTCCTGGAAGAAGCTGCTGTAGCTGTAATGCATGGAGCCCAGGTTCCTGGCCACAGGGTAGGAACCCAGCGGGATGACCAGGAAGTGCACATAGCCCAGCAAGTCAAGCATCTTGTAGGACAGCAGCTTCAGGAAGACCCGCAGCACAGCGCTGAAGTAGTGCTGTGCCCCTGCCACCAGGATCTTCACCGGCTTCGGGGGCTGGGATTTATCATTACAGTATCTCTGTATCCGCCAGATAATGGAGCTGATGGCCACCAGGACGTCAGCCATGAAGCAGGTGCACAGCACAGGCAGCGTGTGCCCCCGCAAGGTGTCCTAGAGTAACTGCTCCTGCCAATCAGCGGTGTTGACAAGGATGATGTTCTCCGGCAGCTGGTCATCAGGGATGAGGATGTGGTTCAGCTGGTTGTACATGGTCTCCCTGAGGATCTGCAGCTGGCTCCCTGAGTCTGGCCACGCTCATTGTCTGGGCTCTTGGATCACTTGTCCTATGG
>NW_005356835.1:0-1198 GCF_000412655.1 Myotis brandtii | reverse complement strand
TTTCTCAGGATCGCTGCAGTTATTTGGGGTCTTTTTTATTCCAGATCAATTTTTAGAGAGTTCATTTTTCTGTGAAATAATATGCCATTGGTATTTTAAAGGAGAGTGCATTGAATCTATAGATAGCTTTGGGTAGTATGGACATTTTAATGATGTTGATTCTACCAATCTATAAACACAGTATGTTCTTCCATCTGTTTATATCTTCCTCTATCTCTTTTTTCAGTGTCCTGTAGTTTTCAGAGTACAGGTCTTTTATCTCTTTAGTTAAGTTTATTCCTAGGTATCTTAATTTTTTGGTGTAGAGCCTGTAGAGCTATAAACTTCCCTCTCAGGACTGCTCTCACTGTGTCCCATAGTAAATGGAATTGTTTTTTTAGTCTCTCTTTCTGTTAGTTCACCATTGGTGTATAGAAATGCCATAGATTTCATGGCTTTAATTATGTATCCTGCTACATTGGTGAATTCATGTATTTAGTCTCATAATTTTGATGGAGTCTTTAGGGTTTTCTATGTGCAGTATCATATCATCTGCAAATAATGACAGTTTTATGTTTTCTTTTCAATATGGATACGTTTTATTTCTTCTTGTCTAATTGCTATGGCTAGCACTTCCAGAACTATGTCAAACAGAAGTGGTGACAGTGGACATCCCCGTCTTGTTCCTGTTCTTAGGTGAAATGGTTTTAGATTTTTCCCATTGAGTATGATGTTGGCTGTTTGTTTGTCATATATGGCTTTTATCATGTTGAAGTTCGATCCCTCTATTCCTATTTTGCTGAGGGTGTTTATCAAGAAAGGGTGTTGGATTTTGTCAAATGCTTTTTCTGCATGAATTGATATGACTATGTGATTTTTATCTCTCAATTTGTTTATGTGATGTATCACGTTTATTGATTTGCAAATATTGTACCATCCTTGCATCCTCAGAATAAATCCTACTTGGTCATGGTGTATGATCTTTCTGATGTAATGCTGGATCCGATTTGCTGGAATTTTTTGAGGATCTATGTTAATGAGGAATATTGGCCTGTAATTCTCTTTCATTGTGTTGTCTTTATCTGGTTTTGGTATTAGGGTAATGCTGGCTTGATAGCATGAGATTGGAAGTGTTCCTTCCTCTTGAATTTTTTTGGTATAGTCTGAGGGGGATAGGTTTGTGCTCTTCCTTGAATGTTTGGTAAAACTCCCCTGTGAA
>NW_005356834.1:0-269 GCF_000412655.1 Myotis brandtii | reverse complement strand
TTGGCTGCCTCCTGCACGCCCCCCACTGGGGATTGGGGATCAAGCCCCTAACCTGGCATGTGCCCCTGACTGGAATCGAACCTGGGACCCTTCAGTCTGCAGGCCGACGCTCTGTCCACTGAGCGAACCAGCTAGGGCTCTCTCTCTCTCTCTCTCTCTCTCTCTCTCTCTCTCTCTCTCTGTGTGTGTGTGTGCCATTGCCAGGTCCGCAGGCCCTCGGTGCCCCTGCAGAGAGCGGTGGCCACAGCAGCGGACGCTGTTCTCCAGGA
>NW_005356833.1:0-625 GCF_000412655.1 Myotis brandtii | reverse complement strand
AAGGGCCAGAAGGTTGAGAACCACTGCCCTAAATGAAGGCATAGGTGTGAACAATCTGCAGTGAGACCAGCAGATGAGCCATCAGTCAGACAATAGTATCATACAGAATAGTTTTTTAAAATCATTTTTAATTTTTTAATTACAGTTGATATGCAGTATTATATTAGTTTCAAGCATACACCCCAATGATTAAACATTATAAAACTTATTAGGTGATCATCCCCCAAAGTCTCGTACCCATCTGACACCATACATAATTATTAGAATATTATTGAATATATTCCCCATGCTGTACTCCACACCCCCATGATTACACTATAACTACTAACTTGCACCTCTCAATCCCCTCATCCCTTTCACTTATCCCCAAAATCCCCCCTCCCATGTGGCCATCAAAAAAATATTCTCTGTATCTATAAGTCTGTTTCTGTTCTGCTTGTTCATTTATTTTGATTTTTAGATCCAATTGTTGATAGATATGTATTTATTGCCATTTTAAAATTTAAATTCTTTATTGTTGAAAGTATTATATATGTCTCCTTTTTCCTCCCATTGACCTCTCCCCAGCTGCTCTTCCCCCCGCCCCCCGCACATGCCCTCACTTCCCTACTGTCTGTGTCCATTG
>NW_005356832.1:5907-6469 GCF_000412655.1 Myotis brandtii | reverse complement strand
CAGCGCAGAGGTGGTGGCAGAAGCCTCTCCCACCTCCCTGGCATCACTAAGAATGTCCAAGTAACGGTTTAGGCCTGATCCCTTGGGGGCCTAAGCCTTTAGTCGGACATCCCCCGAGGGCTCCCTGGCTGCCCGAAGGATGTCTGAAGGCAAGCTTAGGCCTGATCACCAGAGGAGTGGGCCTAAGTCAACAGGTGGACATCCCCCAAGGGGTCCTGGACTGCAAATGGGCGCAGGCTGGGCTGAGGGAGCACCCCCCCCCGACCCGAGTGCACTAATTTTTGTGCACCGAGTCTCTAGTATTAATAATAAGAGGATATATGCACCCCTATGTTCATAGCAACATTATTTACAACTAGAGACCCAGTGCACAAAATTCGCACACTGGGGGCGGGGGCGGTGTCCCTCAGCCCAGCGTGCACCCTCTCCAATCTGGGACTCCGTGGGGGACCCCCACAGGGATCAGGCCTAAACCGGAAGTCAGACATTCCTCTCACAATCTGGGAATGCTGGCTCCCAACCGCTCGCCTGCCTGCCTGCCTGATTGCCCCTAACCGCTTCT